>NW_028137336.1:10000-51000 GCF_965140915.1 Aythya marila | reverse complement strand
GTGGATCTACGGTTTTTGGGGTTTTCTTTCTTTTTTAGGGGTTATCCCGTTCTTGTTTGGGGTGTTTTTGACGTTTTTTGGGGTCTCCGTTGGGTTTTGTTGGCTTCTCGTTGGTCGTTAAGGTAAATGGGAGTGGATTGTGGGTTTTGGAGAAGATCAGGTAGGTTTAGGGTGGTTTTGTAGAAAAATTCATAGTTTTGGGTTTTTTTTACTTCTGATCCACTTCTTTTTTGGGGTGTTTTTGACGTGTTTTGGGGTCTCGGTTGGGTTTCGTTTGTTTTTCCATGGTCATCATGGTGAAAAAGAGTAAATTGTGGGTTTTGGAGAACATCAGGTAGGTTTAGTGGGGGTTTTGGGGTGGATCTATGGCTTTTAGAGTTTTCTTTCGCTTTAGGGGGTGATCCTGTTTTTTATTATGTTGTTTTTTACGTGTTTTGGGGTCTCCATTGTGTTTCGTTGTTTTTTCCGTGGTCATCATGGTGGAAAATGTTAAATTGTGGGTTTTGGAGAACATCAGGTAGGTTTAGTGTGGTTCTGGTTTGGATCTATGGTTTTTGTGGTTTTCTTTCGTTTTGGGGGTTGAACCAGTTGCTTTTTGGGGTGTTTTTGACGTGTTTTGGGGTCTCCGTTGGGTTTCGTTGGGTTCTCGTTTGTCATTAAGGTAAATGGGAGTGGATTGTGGGTTTTGGAGAAGATCAGGAGAATTCAGGATGGATTTGAGTGGAAATTCGTAGTTTTTTTTTTTTTTCTTCTTCTGATCCAGTTCGTTTTTGTGGTGTTTTTGACGTGTTTTGCGGTCTCCGTTGCGTTTGTTTGAGTTCCTAATGGGTTTTCTGGTGGTTGGGAGTGGACTTTGGGATTTGGAGAACATCAAGTAGGTTTAGGGTGGTTTTGGGGTGGATCTATGATTTTGGGGTTATTTTCTTCCAGTTTTGGGGGTGATCCCATTCATTTTTGGGGTGTTTTTGGCGTGTTTTGTGGTCTCCGTTGGGTTTTGTTGGGTTCTCGTTGCTCGTTAAGTTAAATGGGAGTGGATTGTGGGTTTTGGAGAACGTCAGGTAGGTTTAGTGTGGTTCTGGGGTGGATCTACGGTTTTTGGGGATTTCTTTCTTTTTTTGGGGTTATCCCATTCTTGTTTGAGGTGTTTTGACTTGTTTTGGTGGTCTCTGTTGGGTTTTGTTGGGTTCTCGTTGCTCGTTAAGTTAAATGGGAGTGGATTGTGGGTTTTGGAGAAGATCAGGTAGTTTAGGGAGGTTTTGTAGAAAAATTCATAGTTTTGAGTTTTTTTACTTCTGATCCAGTTCTTTTTTGGGGTGTTTTTGACGTGTTTTGGGGTCTCCGTTGGGGTTTCGTTTGGTTTTCCATGGTCATCATGGTGAAAAAGAGTAAATTGTGGGTTTTTGGAGAACATCAGGTAGGTTTAGTGGGGGTTTTGGGGTGGATCTATGGCTTTTAGTGTTTTCTTTCGTTTATAGGGGGTGATCCTGTTCTTTTTTGTGGTGTTTTTGACGTGTTTTTGGGTCTCCGTTGGGTTTCGTTGTGTTTTCCGTGGTCATCATGGTGGAAAATTGTAAATTGTGGGTTTTGGAGAACGTCAGGTAGGTTTAGGGTGGTTTTGGGGTGGATCTATGGTTTTGGGGAATTTTCTTCCAGTTTGGGGGTGATCCCGTTCTTTTTTGGGGTGTTTTTGACGTGTTTTGTTCTCTCCGTTGGGTTTCGTTGTGTTTTCCATGGTCATCGTTGTGGAAAAGATTATATTGTGGGTTTTGGAGAACATCAGGTAGGTTTAGGGTTGTTTTGGGGTAGATCTTTGGTTTTTGGGGTTTTCTTGTGTTTCTTTTGGGGGTGATCCCGTTCATGTTTGGGGTGTTTTTGACGTGTTTTGGTGTCTCGGTTGGGTTTTAGATGGGTTCTTGTTGGTCATCATGGTGGAAAAGTGTAAATTGCGGATTTAACGTCAGGTAGGTTTAGGGGGACTTTTGGGATGGATCTATGGCTTTTAGTGTTTTCTTTCGTTTTGGGGGTTGATCCTGGTCTTTTTTTGGGGTGTTTTTGAGGTTTTTTGGGGTCTCCGTTGGGTTTCGTTGGGTTCTCGTTGGTTGTTAATGTAAATGGGAGTGGATTGTGGGTTTTGGAAAAGATCAGGTGAGTTTAGGGTCGTTTTGTAGAAAAATTCAGGGTTTTAGTTGTTTTTTTCTTCTAATCCAGTTCTTTTTTGAAGTGTTTTTGACGTGTTTTGGGGTCTCCGTTGTGTTTTGTTGTGTTTCCATTAGGTTTCCTGATGGTTGGGAGTGGACTGTACATTTGGGAGAACATCAGGTAGGTTTAAGGGTTTTTTTGGGGTTAAATCACGTTTTTTCTTCTGATCCGTTTTGCTTTTGGGTTTTTTTTGAGGTGTTTTGGGGTTTCCGTTGCGTTTCGTTGAGTTCCTAATGGGTTTTCTGGTGGTTGGGAGTGGACTTTGGGATTTGGAGAACATCAGGTAGGTTTAGGGTGGTTTTGGGGTGGATCTATGGGTTTTGGGGTTTTCTTCTGTTTTTTTGGGGGGTGATCCCGTTCTTGTTTGGGGTGTTTTTGACGGGTTTTGGTGTCTCCGTTGGGTTTTAGGTGGGTTCTTGTTTGTCATCATGGTGGAAAAGTGTAAATTGTAGGTTTTGGAGAACTTCAGGTAGGTTCAGGGGGACTTTTTGGTGGATCTATTATTTTTTTGAGGTTTTCTTCCTCTTTTGGGGGTGATCCCGTTCTTGTTTGGGGTGTTTTTGACGTGTTTTGGGGTCTCCGTTGGGTTTTGTTGTGTTCTTGTTGGTCATCATGGTGAAAAAATGTAAATTGTGGGTTTTGGAGAACATCAGGTAGGTTTAGGGTGTTTTTGGGGTGGATCTATGGTATTTGGGGTTTTCTTTCGTTTCTTGGGGTTGATCCCGTTCTTGTTTGTGGTGTTTTTGACATGTATTGGGGTCTCCGTTGGGTTTTAGGTGGGTTCTTGTTGGTCATCATGGTGGAAAAGTGTAGATTGTGGGTTTTGGAGAACATCTGGTAGGTTTAGGGTGGTTTTGGGGTGGATCTATCGTTTTGGGGGATTTACTTCCTGTTTTGGGGGTAATCCCATTCTTTTTTGGGGTGTTTTTACATGTTTTGGGTTCTCCGTTGGGTTATTGAGTTTTCCGTGGTCATCATGGTGAAAAGTGTAAATTGTAGGTTTTGGAGAACTTCAGGTAGGTTCAGGGGGACATTTGGGGTGGATCTATTTTTTTATGAGGTTTTCTTCCTGTTTGGGGGGTGATCCCGTTCTTGTTTGGGGTGTTTTTGACTTGTTTTGGGGTCTCCGTTGGGTTTTGTTGGGTTCTTGTTGGTCATCATGGTGAAAAAGTGTAAATTGTGGGTTTTGGAGAACATCAGGTAGGTTTAGGGGGACTTTTGGTGTGGATATATTGCTTTTGGTTTATTCTTTCGTTTTTAGGGGTTATCCTGTTCTTGTTTTGTTTTTTTTTTTTGACTTGTTTTGCGGTCAGCAGCCGGGAGATTCAAGGGAGAGAGCGGCTGTGGTGGTGCTCGGCTTCCCACTTGAGCGGAACCACGACAGTTCCTAATGGGTTTTCTGGTGGTTGGGAGTGGACTTTGGGATTTGGAGAACATCAGGTAGGTTTAGGGTGGTTTTGGGGTGGATCTATGGTTTTGGGGGATTTTCTTCCAGTTTTGGGGGTGATCCCGTTCTTTTTTGGGGTGTTTTTGACGTGTTTTGTTCTCTCCGTTGGGTTTCCTTGGGTTTTCCGTGGTCATCGTTGTGGAAAAGAGTAAATTGTGGGTTTTGGAGAACGTCAGGTAGGTTTAGGGTGGTTTTGGGGTGGATCTACGGTTTTTGGGGTTTTCTTTCGGTTTTTAGGAGTTATCCCGTTCATGTTTGGGGTGTTTTTGACTTGTTTTGGAGTCTCCAAAGGATTTCGTTGGGTTTTGTTGGTCGTTAAGGTAAATGGGAGTGGATTGTGGGTTTTGGAGAAGATCAGGTAGGTTTAGGGTGGTTTTGTAGAAAAATTCATAGTTTTGTTTTTTTTTACTTCTGATCCAGTTCTATTGTGGGGTGTTTTTGACATGTTCTGGGGTCTCCGTTTGGTTTCATTGGGTTTTCCATGGTCATCATGGTGAAAAAGAGTAAATTGTGGGTTTTGGAAAACATCAGGTAGGTTTAGGGTGGTTTTGGGGTGGATCTATGGTATTTGGGGTTTTCTTCTGTTTTTTGGGGGTGATCCCGTTCTTTTTTGGGGTGTTTTTGACGTGTTTTGGTGTCTCGGTTGGGTTTTAGGTGGGTTCTTGTTGGTTATCATGGTGGAAAAGTGTAGATTGCGGATTGTCAGGTAGGAATGTCAGGTAGGTTTAGGGGGGCTTTTGGGATGGATCTATGGCTTTTAGTGTTTTCTTTCGTTTTGGGGGTTGATCCTGGTCTTTTTTTGGGGTGTTTTTGACGTGTTTTGGGGTCTCCGTTGGGTTTCGTTGGGTTCTCGTTGGTCGTTAAGGTAAATGGGAGTGGATTGTGGGTTTTGGAGAAGATCAGGTGAGTTTAGGGTCGTTTTGTAGAAAAATTCAGAGTTTTGGGCTTTTTTTTCTTCTGATCCCGTTCTTCTTTGGAGTGTTTTTGACGTGTTTTGGGGTCTCCGTTGGGTTTTGTTGGGTTTCCATTGGGTTTTCTGATGGTTGGGAGTGGACTGTACATTTAGGAGAACATCAGGTAGGTTTAAGGGGTTTTTTGGGGTTAAATCACGTTTTTTCTTCTGATCCGTTTTGCTTTTGGGGTGTTTTTTGAGGTGTTTTGGGGATTCCGTTGCGTTTCGTTGAGTTCCTAATGGGTTTTCTGGAGGTTGGGAGTGGACTTTGGGATTTGGAGAACATCAGGTAGGTTTAGGGGGACATTTGGGGTGGATCTATTTTTTTTTGAGGTTTTCTTTCTCTTTTGGGGGTGATCCCGTTCTTGTTTGGGGTGTTTTTGACGTGTTTTGGGTTCTCCGTTGGGTTTCGTTGGGTTCTCGTTGGTCGTTAAGTGAAATGGGAGTGGATTCTGAGTTTTGAAGAAGATCAGGTGAGTTTAGGGTGGTTTTGGGGGGAAATTCATAGTTTTAGTTGTTTTTTTCTTCTGATCCAGTTCTTTTTTGGGGTGTTTTTGACGTGTTTTGGGGTTTCCGTTGTGTTTCGTTGAGTTCCTAATGGGTTTTATGGTGGTTGGGAGTGGACTTTGGGATTTGGAGCACATCCTGTAGGTTTAGGGTGGTTTTGGGATTGGATCCGTGCTTTTGGGCGATTTTCTTCCAGTTTTGGGGGTGATGCCGTTCTTTTTTGGGGTGTCTTTGACGTGTTTTGTGGTCTCCGTTGGGTTTTGTTGGGTTTCCATTGGGTTTTCTGGTGGTTGGGAGTGGACTGTACATTTAGGAGAACATCAGGTAGGTTTAAGGGTTATTTGGGGGTTAAATCACGTTTTTTCTTCTGATCCGTTTTGCTTTTGGGGTGTTTTTGAGGTGTTTTGGCGTTTCCGTTGCGTTTCGTTGAGTTCCTAATGGGTTTTCTGGTGATTGGGAGTGGCCTTTGGGATTTGGAGAACATCAGGTAGGTTTAGGGGGACTTTTGGAGTGGAACTATTGTATTTGGGCTGTTGTTCTGTTTTTTGGGGTGATCCTGTTCTTTTTGGGGGTGTTTTTGACGTGTTTTGTTCTCTCCGTTGGGATTTAGTTTGCTTCTCGTTGGTCATCATGGTGGAAAATGGTAAATTATGGGTTTTGGAGAATATAGGTGAGTTTAAATTTTTTTTTGGTGGTGAATCTATGGTTTTGGGGGATTTCTTCTGTTTTTTAGCGTTTTCTTCTGGTTTTGGGGTGGTCCCGTTTTTTTGGGGGGTGTTCTTGACATGTTTTGGGTTCTCCGTTATGTTTTGTTGGGTTCTCGGTGGTCGTTAAGGTAAATGGGAGTGGATTCTGAGTTTTGAAGAAGATCAGGTGAGTTTAGGGTGGTTTTGGGGGGAAATTCATAGTTTTAGTTGTTTTTTTCTTCTGATCCAGTTCTTTTTTGGGGTGTTTTTGACGTGTTTTGGGGTTTCCGTTGTGTTTCGTTGAGTTCCTAATGGGTTTTCTGGTGGTTGGGAGTGGACTTTGGGATTTAGAGCACATCAGGTAGGTTTAGGGTGGTTTTGGGATTGGATCCGTGCTTTTGGGCGATTTTCTTCCAGTTTTGGGGGTGATGCCATTCTTTTTGGGGGGTGTTTTTGACGTGTTTTGTGGCCTCCGTTGGGTTTTGTTGGGTTTCCATTGGGTTTTCTGGTGGTTGGGAGTGGATTGTACATTTAGGAGAACTTCAGGTAGGTTTAGGGGGACTTTGAGGATGGATCTATGGTTTTGGTGTTTTCTTCTGTTTTGGGGGTGATCCTGTTCTTTTTTGGGTTGTTTTTGACGTGTTTTGGGGTCTCCATTGGGTTTTGTTGGGTTTTCCGTGGTCATCATGGAGGAACAGGTTAAATTGTGGGTTTTGGAGAACATCAGGTAGGTTTAGGGTGGTTTTGGGGTGGATCCATGGTTTTGGGGGATTTTCTTTCGTTTTTGGGGGTGATCCCGTTCTTGTTTGGTGTGTTTTTGACGTGTTGTGAGGTCTCCGTTGGTTTTGTTGGGTTTTCCATAGTCATGGTTGTGGAAAATGGTAAATTGTGGGTTTTGGAGAACTTCAGGTAGGTTTAGGTAACTTTTGGGGTGGATTCATGGTATTTGGGCTTTTCTTCTGTTTTTTTGGGTGATCCTGTTCTTTTCTGGGGTGTTTTTGACGTGTTTTGGGGTCTCCGTTGGGTTTCAATTGGGTTCTTGTTTGTGATCATGGTGGAAAAGTGTAAATTGTGGGTTTTTGGAGAACATCAGGTAGGTGTAGGGGGACTTTTGTGGCAGAGTCATGTTTTTTGGGGTTTCCTTCTGTTTCTTGGGGTGTTCCCGGTTTTTTGGGGGTGTTTTTGGTGTGTTTTGAGGTCTCCGTTGGGTTTTGTTGGGTTTTCGTAGGTCATCATGGTCGAAAAGTTTAAATTGTGGGTTTTGAAGAACATCAGGTAGGTTTAGGGTGGTTTTGGGGTGGATCTATGGTTTTGGGGTTATTTTCTTCCAGTTTTGGGGGAATTCCTTTGTTTTTTGGGGTGTTTTTGACGTGTTTTGGTGTCTCCGTTAGGTTTTGTTGGGTTCTCGTTGGTCGTTAAGTGAAATGGGAGTGGATTCTGAGTTTTGAAGAAGATCAGGTGAGTTTAGGGTGGTTTTGGGGGGAAGTTCATAGTTTTAGTTGTTTTTTTCTTCTGATCCAGTTCTTTTTTGGGGTGTTTTTGACGTGTTTTGGGGTTTCCGTTGTGTTTCGTTGAGTTCCTAATGGGTTTTATGGTGGTTGGGAGTGGACTTTGGGATTTGGAGCACATCAGGTAGGTTTAGGGTGGTTTTGGGATTGGATCCGTGCTTTTGGGCGATTTTCTTCCAGTTTTGGGGGTGATGCCGTTCTTTTTTGGGGTGTCTTTGACGTGTTTTGTGGTCTCCGTTGGGTTTTGTTGGGTTTCCATTGGGTTTTCTGGTGGTTGGGAGTGGATTGTACATTTAGGAGAACATCAGGTAGGTTTAAGGGTTATTTGGGGGTTAAATCACGTTTTTTCTTCTGATCCTGTTCGCTTCTGGGGTGTTTTTGAGGTGTTTTGGTGTTTCCGTTGCGTTTCGTTGAGTTCCTAATGGGTTTTCTGGTGGTTGGGAGTGGACTTTGGGATTTGGAGAACATCAGGTAGGTTTAGGGGGACATTAGGGGTGGATCTATTGTATTTGGGGTTTTCTTCTGTTTTTTTTGGGGTGATGCAGTTCTTTTTTGGGGTGTTTTTGACGTGTTTTGGGGTCTCCGTTGGGTTTCGTTGGGTTTTCCGCGGTCATCATGGTGGAAAAGTGTAGATTGTGGGTTTTGGAGAACTTCATATAGTTTTAGGGGGACTTTTGTGGTGGATCTATGGTATATGGGGTTTTCTTCTGTTTTTTGGGGTGATGCAGTTCTTTTTTGTTTTTTTTTTTTGACGTGTTTTGGTGTCTCCGTTGGGTTTTGTTGGGTTTTCCGTGGTCATCATGGAGGAACAGGTTAAATTGTTGGTTTTGGAGAACATCAGGTAGGTTTAGGGTGGTTTTGGGGTGGATCCATGGTTTTGGGGGATTTTCTTTCGTTTTTTGGGGTGATCCTGTTCTTGTTTGGTGTGTTTTTGACGTGTTGTGAGGTCTCCGTTGGTTTTGTTGGGTTTTCCGTGGTCATGGTGGTGGAAAATGGTAAATTGTGGGTTTTGGAGAACTTCAGGTAGGTTTAGGGGACTTTTGGGGTGGATTCATGGTATTTGGGCTTTTCTTCTGTTTTTTGGGTGATCCTGTTCATTTTTGGGGTGTTTTTGACGTGTTTTGGGGTCTCCATTGGGTTTCAGTTGGGTTCTTGTTGGTGATCATCGTGGAAAAGTTTAAATTGTGGGTTTTTGGAGAGCATCAGGTAGGTTTAGGGGGATTTTTTGTGTGGATCTATGGCTTTTGGGGTTTTCTTTCGTTTTTGGGGTTGAACCAGTTGTTTTTTGGGGTGTTTTTGACGTGTTTTGGGGTCTCCGTTTGGTTTTCTTGGGTTCTCGTTTGTCGTAATGGTAAATGGGAGTGGATTGTGGGTTTTGAAGAAGATCAGGTGAGTTTAGGGTGGTTTTGGGGGGAAATTCATAGTTTTGGTTTTTTCTTTTCTTCTGATCCTGTTTTTTTTTGGGGTGTTTTTGACGTGTTTTTGTTTTTCCGTTGCGTTTCGTTGAGTTCCTAATGGGTTTTATGGTGGCTGGGAGTGGATTGTACATTTAGGAGAACATCAGGTAGGTTTAAGGGTTATTTGGGGGTTAAATCTCATATTTTCTTCTGATCCTGTTCGCTTTTGGGGTGTTTTTGAGGTGTTTTGGCGTTTCCGTTGCGTTTCGTTGAGTTCCTAATGGGTTTTCTGGTGGTTGGGAGTGGACTTTGGGATTTGGAGAACATCAGGTAGGTTTAGGGGGACTTTTGGAGTGGAACTATTGTATTTGGTGTTTTGTTCTGTTTTTTGGCGTGATCCTATTCTTTTTGGGGGTGTTTTTGACGTGTTTTGGGGTCTCCGATGTGTTTTGTTTGGTTCTCGTTGGTCATCATGGTGCAAAATGGTAAGTTGTGGGTTTTGGAGAACATAGGTGAGTTTAAGGTTTTTTTTGGTGGTGAATCTATGGTTTGGGGGGATTTCTTCTGTTTTTTAGCGTTTTCTTCTGGTTTTGGGGTGGTCCCGTTTTTTTAGGGGGTGTTCTTGACGTGTTTTGGGTTCTCCGTTGGGTTTTGTTGGGTTCTCGGTGGTCGTTAAGGTAAATGGGAGTGGATTCTGAGTTTTGAAGAAGATCAGGTGAGTTTAGGGTGGTTTTGGGGGGAAATTCATAGTTTTAGTTGTTTTTTTCTTCTGATCCAGTTCTTTTTTGGGGTGTTTTTGACGTGTTTTGGGGTTTCCGTTGTGTTTCGTTGAGTTCCTAATGGGTTTTCTGGTGGTTGGGAGTGGACTTTGGGATTTGGAGAACATCAGGTAGGTTTAGGGGGACTTTTGGGGTGGATTTATGGCTTTTGGCTTTTTCTTTCGTTTTTTTTGGGGTGATCCTGTTCTTTTTTGGGGTGTTTTTGACGTGTTTTGTGGTCTCCATTGGGTTTCGTTGGGTTTTCCGTGGTCATCATGGAGGAACATGTTAAATTGTGGGTTTTGGAGAACATCAGGTAGGTTTAGGGTGGTTTTTTGGTGGATCCATGGTTTTGGGGGATTTTCTTTCGTTTTTGGCGGTGATCCCGTTCTTGTTTGGGGTGTTTTTGACGTGTTGTGGGGTCTCCGTTGGGTTTTGTTGGGTTTTCCGTGGTCATGGTGGTGGAAAATGGTAAATTGTGGTTTTGAATAACTTCAGGTAGGTTTAGGGGGACTTTTGGGGCAGAGTCATGTTTTTTGGGCTTTTCTTGTGTTATTTTGGGTTCATCCTGTTCTTTTCTGGGGTGTTTTTGACGTGTTTTGGGGTCTGCGTTGGGTTTTGTTGGGTTCTCGTTGGTCATCATGGTGAAAAAGTGTAAATTGTGGGTTTTGGAGAACATCAGGTAGGTTTAGGGGGATTTTTTGTGTGGATCTATGGCTTTTGGGGTTTTCTTTCGTTGTTGGGGTTGAACCAGTTGTTTTTTGGGTTGTTTTTGACGTGTTTTGGGTCTCCGTTGGGTTTTGTTGGGTTCTCGTTGGTCGTTAAGGTAAATGGTAATGGATTGTGGGTTTTGAAGAAGATCAGGTGAGTTTAGGGTGGTTTTTGGGGCGAAATTCATAGTTTTGGGTTTTTTTTCATCTGATCCTGTTCATTTTTGGTTTTTTTTTGACGTGTTTTTGGGTTTCCATTGCGTTTCGTTGAGTTCCTAATGGGTTTTATAGTGGTTGGGAGTGGGTTGTACATTTAGGAGAACATCAGGTAGGTTTAAGGGTTATTTGGGGGTTAAATCCCGTTTTTTCTTCTTATCCGGTTTACTTTTTGGGTGTTTTTGAGGTGTTTTGGAGTTTCCGTTGCGTTTTGTTGAGTTCCTAATGGTTTTTTTGGTAGTTTGGCGTGGATTGTACATTTAGGAGAACATCACGTAGGTTTAGGGCTGGTTTCGGGTTGGATCTAAGGCTTTTGGGGTTATCTTCTGTTTTTTGGTGTGATGCAGTTCTTTTTTGGGGTGTTTTTGACGTGTTTTGTGGTCTCTGATGGGGTTTGTTGGGTTTTCCATTGTCATCGTGGTGAAAAAGTGTATATTATGGGTTTTGGAGGACTTCAGGCAGGTTTAGGGGGACTTATGGGGTGCATTCATGGAATATGGTTTATTCTTCTGTTTTTTGGGGTGATGCAGTTCTTTTTTGGGGTGTTTTTGACGTGTTCTGTGGTCTCCATTGGGTTTCGTTGTGTTTTCGGTGGTCATCATGGTGGAAAATTGTAGATTGTGGGTTTTGGAGAACATCAGGTATGTTTAGGGTCGTTTTGGGGTGGATCTATGGTATTTGGGGTTTTCTTTCGGTTTTTTTTTGGTGTGATTCTATTCTTTTTTGGTGTGAATCTATGGTTTTGGGGGATTTCTTCTGTTTTTTAGGGTTTTCTTCTGTTTTTGGATTGATCCCGTTCTTTTTTGGGGGTGTTTTTGACGTGTTTTGGGGTCTCCGTTGGGTTTTGTTGGGTTTCCATTGGGTTTTCTGGTGGTTGGGAGTGGATTGTACATTTAGGAGAACATCAGGTAGGTTTAAGGGTTATTTGGGGGTTAAATCACGTTTTTTCTTCTTTTCCGTTTCGCTTTTGTGGTGTTTTTGAGGTGTTTTGGCGTTTCTGTTGCGTTTCGTTGAGTTCCTAATGGTTTTTCTGGTGGTTGGGAGTGGACTTTGGGATTTGGAGAACATCAGGTAAGTTTAGGCGGACTTTTGGGATGGATGTATGGCTTTTGGTGTTTTCTTTCATTTTTTGTGTTGATCCTGTCCTTTTTTGGGTTGTTTTTGACGTGTTTTGGGGTCTCCGTTGGGCTTTGTTGGCTTTCCATTGGGTTTTCTGGTGGTTGGGATTGGATTGTACATTTAGGAGAACATCAGGTAGGTTTAGGGTGGTTTTGGGGTGGATCCATGGTTTTGGGGGATTTTCTTTCGTTTTTTGGGTGTGATCCCGTTCTTGTTTGGGGTGTTTTTGACGTGTTTGGGGGTCTCCGTTGGGTTTTGTTTGTTTTTCCGTGGTCATGGTCGTGGAAAAGTGTAGATTGTGGGTTTTGGAGAGCTTCAGGTAGGTTTAGGGGGATTTTTGGGGTGGATTCATGGTATATGGGGTTTTCTTCTGTTTTTTGGGTGATCCTGTTCCTTTTTTGGCGTGTTTTTGACGTGTTTTGGCGTCTCCGTTGGGTTTTAGTTGGGTTCTTGTTGGTCATCATGGTGGAAAAGTGAAAATTGTGGGTTATTGGAGAGCATCAGGTATGTTTAGGGGGAGTTTTGGGGTGGATTCATGGTATATGGGGTTTTCTTCTGTTTTTTGGGTGATCCTGTTCCTTTTTTGGCGTGTTTTTGACGTGTTTTGGCGTCTCCGTTGGGTTTTAGTTGGGTTCTTGTTGGTCATCATGGTGGAAAAGTGTAAATTGTGGGTTTTTGGAGAGCATCAGGTAGGTTTAGGGGGACTTTTGGGGCAGAGTCATGTTTTTTGGGGTTTCCTTCTGTTTCTTGGGGTGGTCCCGTTCTTTTTTGGGAAATTTTTGAGGTGTTTGGGGGTCTCCGTTGGGTTTTGTTGCGTTCTCGTTGGTCATCATGGTGTAAAATTGTAAATTGTGGGTTTTGGAGAACATCAGGTAGGTTTAGGGTTGTTTTGGGGTGGATCTATGGTATTTGGCTTTTTCTTTCGTTTTTTTGGGGTGATCCTGTTCTTTTTTGGGGTGAATCTATGGTTTTGGGGGATTTCTTCTGTTTTTTAGGGTTTTCTTCTGCTTTTGGAGTGATCCCGTTCGTTTTGGGGGTGTTTTTGACGTGTTTTGGGGTCTCCGTTGGGTTTTGTTGGGTTTCCATTGGGTTTTCTGGTGGTTGGGAGTGGATTGTACATTGAGGAGAACATCAGGTAGGTTTAAGGGTTATTTGGGGGTTAAATCACGTTTTTTCTTCTGATCCTGTTCGCTTCTGGGGTGTTTTTGAGGTGTTTTGGTGTTTCCGTTGCGTTTCGTTGAGTTCCTAATGGGTTTTCTGGTGGTTGGGAGTGGACTTTGGGATTTGGAGAACATCAGGTAGGTTTAGGGGGACATTAGGGGTGGATCTATTGTATTTGGGGTTTTCTTCTGTTTTTTTTGGGGTGATGCAGTTCTTTTTTGGGGTGTTTTTGACGTGTTTTGGGGTCTCCGTTGGGTTTCGTTGTGTTTTCCGTGGTCATCATGGTGGAAAAGTGTAGATTGTGGGTTTTGGAGAACTTCATATAGTTTTAGGGGGACTTTTGTGGTGGATCTATGGTATATGGGGTTTTCTTCTGTTTTTTGGGGTGATGCAGTTCTTTTTTGTTTTTTTTTTTTGACGTGTTTCAGGGTCTCCGTTGGGTTTTGTTGGGTTTTCCGTTGTCATCGTGGTAGAAAAATGTAGATTGTGGGTTTTGGAGAACATCAGGTGAGTTTAAGTTTTTTTGGGGCGTGAATCTATGGTTTTGGGGGATTTCCTCTGTTTTATATGGTTTTCTTCTGTTTTTGGGGTGGTCCCGTTCTATTCTGGGGTGTTGTTGACGTGTTTTGGGTTCTCCGTTGGGTTTTGTTTTGATTGTGGGGTGGTTTTGAGGTGTTTTGTGTTCTTCATGTGTTTTCGTTGGGTTCTTGTTCGTCATGATGGTGAATGGGAGTGAAATGTGGGATTTGGAGAAGATCAGGTGAGTTTAGGCTGGTTTTGGGGGGAAATTCATAGTTTTTTTTTTTTTTTTTTTTTTTTCTAATCCAGTTCTTTTTTGGGGTGTTTTTGACGTGTTTTGGGGTCTCCGTTGGGTTTTGTTGGGTTTCCATTGGGTTTTCTGGTGGTTGGGAGTGGATTGTACATTGAGGAGAACATCAGGTAGGTTTAGGGTGGTTTTGGGGTGGATCTATTGTATTTGGTATTTTCTTCCAGTTTTGGGGTGATTCTGTTTTGTTTGGGGTGTTTATGACGAGTTTTGGGGTCTCCGTTGGGTTTCGTTGGGTTTTCCGTGGTCATCGTGGTGGAAAAGTGTAGATTGTGGGTTTTGGAGAACATCAGGTAGGTTTATGGGGAATTATGTGGTGGATTCATGGTATTTGGGGTTTTCTTCTGTTTTTTGGGGTGATGCAGTTCTTTTTTGGGGTGTTTTTGACGTGTTTTGTGGTCTCCACTGGGTTTCGTTGGGTTTTCGGTGGTCATCATGGTGGAAAATTGTAAATTGTGTGTTTTGGAGAACATCAGGTAGGTTTAGGGTGGTTTTGGGGTGGATCCATGGTTTTATGGGATTTTCTGTCGTTTTTGGTGGTGATCCCGTTCTTTTTGGTGTGTTTTTGACGTGTTTTGGAGTCCCCGTTGGGTTTCGTTGGGTTTCCATTGGGTTTTCTGGTGGTTGGGAGTGGATTGTACGTTTAGGAGAACATCAGGTAGGTTTAGGGTGGTTTTGGGGTGGATCTATTGTATTTGGGATTTTCTGCTAGTTTTGGGGGTGATTCCGTTCTTGTTTGGTGAGTTTTTAACGTGTTTTGGGGTCTCTGATGGGTTTCGTTGGGTTTTCCTTGGTCATCATGTTGGAAAAGTGTAGATTGTGGGTTTTGGAGAACTTCAGGTAGGTTTAGGGGGACTTTTGTGGTGGATCTATGGTATTTGGGGTTTTCTTCTGTTTCTGGGGTGGTCCCGTTCTTTTTTGGGAAATTTTTGAGGTGTTTTGTGGTCTCCATTGGGTTTTGTTGCGTTCTCGTTGGTCATCATGGTGGAAAATTGTAAATTGTGGGTTTTGGAGAACATCAGGTATGTTTAGGGTTGTTTTGTGGTGGATCTATTGTATTTGGGGTTTTCTTTCGTTTTTTGGTGTGATTCTATTCTTTTTTGGTGTGAATCTATGGTTTTGGGGGATTTCTTCTGTTTTTTAGGGTTTTCTTCTGTTTTTGGAGTGATCCCGTTCTTTTTTGGGGGTGTTTTTGACGTGTTTTGGGGTCTCCGTTGGGTTTTGTTGGGTTTCCATTGGGTTTTCTGGTGGTTGGGAGTGGATTGTACATTTAGGAGAACATCAGGTAGGTTTAAGGGTTATTTGGGGGTTAAATCACGTTTTTTCTTCTTTTCCGTTTCGCTTTTGTGGTGTTTTTGAGGTGTTTTGGCGTTTCTGTTGCGTTTCGTTGAGTTCCTAATGGTTTTTCTGGTGGTTGGGAGTGGACTTTGGGATTTGGAGAACATCAGGTAAGTTTAGGCGGACTTTTGGGATGGATGTATGGCTTTTGGTGTTTTCTTTCATTTTTTGTGTTGATCCTGTCCTTTTTTGGGTTGTTTTTGACGTGTTTTGGGGTCTCCGTTGGGCTTTGTTGGCTTTCCATTGGGTTTTCTGGTGGTTGGGATTGGATTGTACATTTAGGAGAACATCAGGTAGGTTTAGGGTGGTTTTGGGGTGGATCCATGGTTTTGGGGGATTTTCTTTCGTTTTTGGGGGTGATCCCGTTCTTGTTTGGGGTGTTTTTGACGTGTTTGGGGGTCTCCGTTGGGTTTTGTTTGTTTTTCCGTGGTCATGGTCGTGGAAAAGTGTAGATTGTGGGTTTTGGAGAGCTTCAGGTAGGTTTAGGGGGATTTTTGGGGTGGATTCATGGTATATGGGGTTTTCTTCTGTTTTTTGGGTGATCCTGTTCCTTTTTTGGCGTGTTTTTGACGTGTTTTGGCGTCTCCGTTGGGTTTTAGTTGGGTTCTTGTTGGTCATCATGGTGGAAAAGTGAAAATTGTGGGTTATTGGAGAGCATCAGGTATGTTTAGGGGGAGTTTTGGGGTGGATTCATGGTATTTGGGCTTTTCTTCTGTTTTTTGGGTGATGCAGTTCTTTTTTGGCGTGTTTTTGATGTGTTTTGGGGTCTCCTTTTGGTTTTAGTTGCTTTCTTGTTGGTCATCATGGTGGAAAAGTGTAAATTGTGGGTTTTTGGAGAGCGTCAGGTAGGTTTAGGGGGACTTTTGGGGCAGAGTCATGTTTTTTGGGGTTTCCTTCTGTTTCTTGGGGTGGTCCCGTTCTTTTTTGGGAAATTTTTGAGGTGTTTGGGGGTCTCCGTTGGGTTTTGTTGGGTTTCCATTGGGTTTTCTGGTGGTTGGGAGTGGATTGTACATTTAGGAGAACATCAGGTAGGTTTAAGGGTCATTTGGGGTTAAATCACGTTTTTTCTTCTGATCCTGTTCGCTTTTGGGGTGTTTTTGAGGTGTTTTGGTGTTTCCGTTGCGTTTCGTTGAGTTCCTAATGGGTTTTCTGGTGGTTGGGAGTGGACTTTGGGATTTGGAGAACATCAGGTAGGTTTAGGGGGACATTAGGGGTGGATCTATTGTATTTGGGGTTTTCTTCTGTTTTTTTGGGGGTGATGCAGTTCTTTTTTGGGGTGTTTTTGACGTGTTTTGGGGTCTCCGTTGGGTTTCATTTTGTTTTCCGTGGTCATCATGGTGGAAAAGTGTAGATTGTGGGTTTTGGAGAACTTCATATAGTTTTAGGGGGACTTTTGTGGTGGATCTATGGTATATGGGGTTTTCTTCTGTTTTTTGGGGTGATACAGTTCTTTTTTGTTTTTTTTTTTTTTGATTTGTTTCGGGGTCTCCATTGGGTTTTGTTTGGTTTTCCGTTGTCATCGTGGTAGAAAAATGTAGATTGTGGGTTTTGGAGAACATCAGGTGAGTTTAAGTTTTTTTGGGGGGTGAATCTATGGTTTTGGGGGATTTCCTCTGTTTTATATGGTTTTCTTCTGTTTTTGGGGTGGTCCCGTTCTATTCTGGGGTGTTGTTGACGTGTTTTGGGTTCTCCGTTGGGTTTTGTTTTGATTGTGGGGTGGTTTTGAGGTGTTTTGTGTTCTTCATGTGTTTTCGTTGGGTTCTTGTTCGTCATGATGGTGAATGGGAGTGAAATGTGGGATTTGGAGAAGATCAGGTGAGTTTAGGCTGGTTTTGGGGGGAAATTCATAGTTTTTTTTTTTTTTTTTTTTTTTTTTTTTTCTAATCCAGTTCTTTTTTGGGGTGTTTTTGACGTGTTTTGGGGTCTCCGTTGGGTTTTGTTGGGTTTCCATTGGGTTTTCTGGTGGTTGGGAGTGGATTGTACATTGAGGAGAACATCAGGTAGGTTTAGGGTGGTTTTGGGGTGGATCTATTGTATTTGGTATTTTCTTCCAGTTTTGGGGTGATTCTGTTTTGTTTGGGGTGTTTATGACGTGTTTTGGGGTCTCCGTTGGGTTTCGTTGGGTTTTCCGTGGTCATCGTGGTGGAAAAGTGTAGATTGTGGGTTTTGGAGAACATCAGGTAGGTTTATGGGGAATTATGTGGTGGATTCATGGTATTTGGGGTTTTCTTCTGTTTTTTGGGGTGATGCAGTTCTTTTTTGGGGTGTTTTTGACGTGTTTTGTGGTCTCCACTGGGTTTCGTTGGGTTTTCGGTGGTCATCATGGTGGAAAATTGTAAATTGTGTGTTTTGGAGAACATCAGGTAGGTTTAGGGTGGTTTTGGGGTGGATCCATGGTTTTATGGGATTTTCTGTCGTTTTTGGTGGTGATCCCGTTCTTTTTGGTGTGTTTTTGACGTGTTTTGGAGTCCCCGTTGGGTTTCGTTGGGTTTCCATTGGGTTTTCTGGTGGTTGGGAGTGGATTGTACGTTTAGGAGAACATCAGGTAGGTTTAGGGTGGTTTTGGGGTGGATCTATTGTATTTGGGATTTTCTGCTAGTTTTGGGGGTGATTCCGTTCTTGTTTGGTGAGTTTTTAACGTGTTTTGGGGTCTCTGATGGGTTTCGTTGGGTTTTCCTTGGTCATCATGTTGGAAAAGTGTAGATTGTGGGTTTTGGAGAACTTCAGGTAGGTTTAGGGGGACTTTTGTGGTGGATCTATGGTATTTGGGGTTTTCTTCTGTTTCTGGGGTGGTCCCGTTCTTTTTTGGGAAATTTTTGAGGTGTTTTGTGGTCTCCATTGGGTTTTGTTGCGTTCTCGTTGGTCATCATGGTGGAAAATTGTAAATTGTGGGTTTTGGAGAACATCAGGTATGTTTAGGGTTGTTTTGTGGTGGATCTATTGTATTTGGGGTTTTCTTTCGTTTTTTGGTGTGATTCTATTCTTTTTTGGTGTGAATCTATGGTTTTGGGGGATTTCTTCTGTTTTTTAGGGTTTTCTTCTGCTTTTGGAGTGATCCCGTTCTTTTTTGGGGGTGTTTTTGACGTGTTTTGGGGTCTCCGTTGGGTTTTGTTGGGTTTCCATTGGGTTTTCTGGTGGTTGGGAGTGGATTGTACATTTAGGAGAACATCAGGTAGGTTTAAGGGTTATTTGGGGGTTAAATCACGTTTTTTCTTCTTTTCCGTTTCGCTTTTGTGGTGTTTTTGAGGTGTTTTGGCGTTTCTGTTGCGTTTCGTTGAGTTCCTAATGGTTTTTCTGGTGGTTGGGAGTGGACTTTGGGATTTGGAGAACATCAGGTAAGTTTAGGCGGACTTTTGGGATGGATGTATGGCTTTTGGTGTTTTCTTTCATTTTTTGTGTTGATCCTGTCCTTTTTTGGGTTGTTTTTGACGTGTTTTGGGGTCTCCGTTGGGCTTTGTTGGCTTTCCATTGGGTTTTCTGGTGGTTGGGATTGGATTGTACATTTAGGAGAACATCAGGTAGGTTTAGGGTGGTTTTGGGGTGGATCCATGGTTTTGGGGGATTTTCTTTCGTTTTTGGGGGTGATCCCGTTCTTGTTTGGGGTGTTTTTGACGTGTTTGGGGGTCTCCGTTGGGTTTTGTTTGTTTTTCCGTGGTCATAGTCGTGGAAAAGTGTAGATTGTGGGTTTTGGAGAGCTTCAGGTAGGTTTAGGGGGATTTTTGGGGTGGATTCATGGTATATGGGGTTTTCTTCTGTTTTTTGGGTGATCCTGTTCCTTTTTTGGCGTGTTTTTGACGTGTTTTGGCGTCTCCGTTGGGTTTTAGTTGGGTTCTTGTTGGTCATCATGGTGGAAAAGTGAAAATTGTGGGTTATTGGAGAGCATCAGGTATGTTTAGGGGGAGTTTTGGGGTGGATTCATGGTATTTGGGCTTTTCTTCTGTTTTTTGGGTGATGCAGTTCTTTTTTGGCGTGTTTTTGATGTGTTTTGGGGTCTCCTTTTGGTTTTAGTTGCTTTCTTGTTGGTCATCATGGTGGAAAAGTGTAAATTGTGGGTTTTTGGAGAGCGTCAGGTAGGTTTAGGGGGACTTTTGGGGCAGAGTCATGTTTTTTGGGGTTTCCTTCTGTTTCTTGGGGTGGTCCCGTTCTTTTTTGGGAAATTTTTGAGGTGTTTGGGGGTCTCCGTTGGGTTTTGTTGGGTTTCCATTGGGTTTTCTGGTGGTTGGGAGTGGATTGTACATTTAGGAGAACATCAGGTAGGTTTAAGGGTCATTTGGGGGTTAAATCACGTTTTTTCTTCTGATCCTGTTCGCTTTTGGGGTGTTTTTGAGGTGTTTTGGTGTTTCCGTTGCGTTTCGTTGAGTTCCTAATGGGTTTTCTGGCGGTTGGGAGTGGACTTTGGGATTTGGAGAACATCAGGTAGGTTTAGGGGGACATTAGGGGTGGATCTATTGTATTTGGGGTTTTCTTCTGTTTTTTGGGGGGTGATGCAGTTCTTTTTTGGGGTGTTTTTGACGTGTTTTGGGGTCTCCGTTGGGTTTCATTTTGTTTTCCGTGGTCATCATGGTGGAAAAGTGTAGATTGTGGGTTTTGGAGAACTTCATATAGTTTTAGGGGGACTTTTGTGGTGGATCTATGGTATATGGGGTTTTCTTCTGTTTTTTGGGGTGATACAGTTCTTTTTTGTTTTTTTTTTTTTTTGATTTGTTTCGGGGTCTCCATTGGGTTTTGTTTGGTTTTCCGTTGTCATCGTGGTAGAAAAATGTAGATTGTGGGTTTTGGAGAACATCAGGTGAGTTTAAGTTTTTTTGGGGGGTGAATCTATGGTTTTGGGGGATTTCCTCTGTTTTATATGGTTTTCTTCTGTTTTTGGGGTGGTCCCGTTCTATTCTGGGGTGTTGTTGACGTGTTTTGGGTTCTCCGTTGGGTTTTGTTTTGATTGTGGGGTGGTTTTGAGGTGTTTTGGGTTCTTCATGTGTTTTCGTTGGGTTCTTGTTGGTCATGATTGTGAATGGGAGTGAAATGTGGGATTTGGAGAAGATCAGGTGAGTTTAGGCTGGTTTTGGGGGGAAATTCATAGTTTGTTTTTTTTTGTTTGTTTGTTTTTTTTTTTTTTTCTAATCCAGTTCTTTTTTGGGGTGTTTTTGAAGTGTTTTGGGGTCTCCGTTGGGTTTTGTTGGGTTTCCATTGGGTTTTCTGGTGGTTGGGAGTGGATTGTACATTGAGGAGAACATCAGGTAGGTTTAGGGTGGTTTTGGGGTGGATCTATTGTATTTGGTATTTTCTTCCAGTTTTGGGGTGATTCTGTTTTGTTTGGGGTGTTTATGACGTGTTTTGGGGTCTCCGTTGGGTTTCGTTGGGTTTTCCGTGGTCATCGTGGTGGAAAAGTGTAGATTGTGGGTTTTGGAGAACATCAGGTAGATTTAGGGGGTCTTTTGGGGTGGATTCATGGTATATGGGGTTTTCTTCTGTTTTTTGGGGGTGATGCAGTTCTTTTTTGGGGTGTTTTTGACGTGTTTTGGGGTCTCCGTTGGCTTTTGTTGGGTTTCCATTGGGTTTTCTGGTGGTTGGGAGTGGATTGTACATTTAGGAGAACATCAGGTAGTTTTAGGGTGGTTTTGGGGTGGATCCATCGTTTTGGGGGATTGTCTTTCGTTTTTGGGGGTGATCCCGTTCTTTTTGGTGTGTTTTTGACGTGTTTTGGGGTCTCCGTTGTGTTTCGTTGGGTTTTCCGTGGTCATCATGGAGGAACAGGTTTAATTGTGGGTTTTGGAGAACATCAGGTAGGTTTAGGGTGGTTTTGGGGTGGATCCATGGTTTTGGGGGATTTTCTTTCGTTTTTGGGGGTGATGCCGTTCTTGTTTCGAGTGTATTTGACGTGTTTTGTGGTCTCCGTTGGGTTTCGTTGTGTTTTCCGTAGTCATCGTGGTGGAAAAGTGTAGAGTGTGGGTTTTGGAGAACTTCAGGTAGGTTTTGGGGACTTTTGGGCTGGACTCATGGTATTTGGGCTTTTCTTTTTTTTATGGGGGTGATGCAGTTCCTTTTTTAGAGTGTTTTTGACATGTTTTGGGGTCTCCATTTGGTTTTAGTTAGGTTCTCGTTGGTCATCATGGTGTAAAATTGCAAATTGTGTGTTTTGGAGAACATCAGGTAGGTTTAGGGTTGTTTTGGGGTGAATCTATGGTTTTAGGGGATTTCTTCTGTTTTTTAGGTTTTTCTTCGTTTTTTGGAGTGATCCCGTTCTTTTTTGGGGGTGTTTTTGACGTGTTTTGGGGTCTCCGTTGGGTTTCGTTGTGTTTTCCGTGGTCATCATGGTGGAAAAGTTTAGATTGTGGGTTTTGGAGAACTTCAGGTAGGTTTAGGAGGACTTTTGTGGTGGATCTATGGTATTTGGGGTTTTCTTCTGTTTTTTGGTGTGATGCAATTCTTTTTTGGGGTGTTTTTGACGTGTTTTGGGGTCTCCGTTGGGTTTTGTTGGGTTTTCCGTTGTCATCGTGGTGGAAAAGTGTAGATTGTGGGTTTTGGAGAACATCAGGTAGGTTTAGGGGGTCTTTTGGAGTGGATTCATAGTATATGGGTTTTTCTTCTGTTTTTTGGGGTGATGCAGTTCTTTTTTGGGGTGTTTTTGAGGTGTTTTGGGGTCTCCATTGGGTTTCGTTGGGTTTTCCGTGGTCATCATGGAGGAACATGTTAAATTGTGGGTTTTGGAGAACATCAGGAAGGTTTAGGGGACTTTTAGGATGTATTCATTGTATTTGGGCTTTTCTTCTGTTTTTTGGGTGATGCAGTTCTTTTTTAGCGTGTTTTTGACGTGTTTTGGGGTCTCCGTTTGGTTTTAGTTGGGTTCTTGTTGGTCATCATGGTGGAAAAGTGTAAATTGTGGGTTTTTGGAGAACATCAGGTAGGTTTAGGGTTGTTTTCGGGTGGATCTATGGTATTTGGGGTTTTCTTTCGTTTTTTGTGTTGATCCTGTTTTTATTTTTTTTTAGGTGAATCTATGGTTTTGGGGGATTTCTTCTGTTTTTTAGGGTTTTCTTCTGCTTTTGGAGTGATCCCGTTCTTTTTGGGGGGTGTTTTTGACGTGTTTTGGGGTCTCCGTTGGGTTTTGTTGGGTTTCCATTGGGTTTTCTGGTGGTTGGGAGTGGATTGTACATTTAGGAGAACATCAGGTAGGTTTAAGGGTTATTTGGGGGTTAAATCACGTTTTTTCTTCTTTTCCGTTTCGCTTTTGTGGTGTTTTTGAGGTGTTTTGGTGTTTCCGTTGCGTTTCGTTGAGTTCCTAATGGATTTTCTGGTGGTTGGGAGTGGACTTTGGGATTTGGAGAACATCAGGTAGGTTTCGGGGGACTTTTTGGGTGGATCTATGGCTTTTGGGGTTTTCTTTCATTTTTTGTGTTGATGCCGTTCTTGTTTGGGGTGTTTTTGACGTGTTTTTGGGTCACCGTTGGATTTTGTTGGGTTTTTGTTGTCATCGTGGTGGAAAAGTGTAGATTGTGGGTTTTGGAGAACATCAGGTAGGTTTAGGCGGTCTTTTGGGGTGGATTCATGGTATATGGGGTTTTCTTCTGTTTTTTGGGTTGATGCAGTTCTTTTTTGGGGTGTTTTTGACGTGTTTTGTGGTCTCCATTGGGTTTTGTTGTGTTTTCCGTGGTCATGGTGGTGTAAAATTGTAAATTGTGAGTTTTGGAGAACATCAGGTAGGTTTAGGGTGGTTTTGGGGTGGATCCATCGTTTTGGGGGATTTTCTATCGTTTCTGGGGGTGATCCCGTTCTTTTTGGTGTGTTTTTGACGTGTTTTGGGGTCTCCGTTTGGTTTTAGTTAGGTTCTCGTTGGTCATCATGGTGTAAAATTGCAAATTCTGTGTTTTGGAGAACATCAGGTAGGTTTAGGGTTGTTTTGGGGTGAATCTATGGTTTTAGGGGATTTCTTCTGTTTTTTAGGTTTTTCTTCGTTTTTTGGAGTGATCCCGTTCTTTTTTGGGGGTGTTTTTGACGTGTTTTGGGGTCTCCGTTGGGTTTCGTTGTGTTTTCCGTGGTCATCATGGTGGAAAAGTGTAGATTGTGGGTTTTGGAGAACTTCATATAGTTTTAGGGGGACTTTTGTGGTGGATCTATGGTATATGGGGTTTTCTTCTGTTTTTTGGGGTGATACAGTTCTTTTTTGTGTTTTTTTTTTTTTTTATTTGTTTCGGGGTCTCCATTGGGTTTTGTTTGGTTTTCCGTTGTCATCGTGGTAGAAAAATGTAGATTGTGGGTTTTGGAGAACATCAGGTGAGTTTAAGTTTTTTTGGGGGGTGAATCTATGGTTTTGGGGGATTTCCTCTGTTTTATATGGTTTTCTTCTGTTTTTGGGGTGGTCCCGTTCTATTCTGGGGTGTTGTTGACGTGTTTTGGGTTCTCCGTTGGGTTTTGTTTTGATTGTGGGGTGGTTTTGAGGTGTTTTGGGTTCTTCATGTGTTTTCGTTGGGTTCTTGTTGGTCATGATTGTGAATGGGAGTGAAATGTGGGATTTGGAGAAGATCAGGTGAGTTTAGGCTGGTTTTGGGGGGAAATTCATAGTTTGTTTTTTTTTTTTGTTGTTTTTTTTTTTTCTAATCCAGTTCTTTTTTGGGGTGTTTTTGACGTGTTTTGGGGTCTCCGTTGGGTTTTGTTGGGTTTCCATTGGGTTTTCTGGTGGTTGGGAGTGGATTGTACATTGAGGAGAACATCAGGTAGGTTTAGGGTGGTTTTGGGGTGGATCTATTGTATTTGGTATTTTCTTCCAGTTTTGGGGTGATTCTGTTTTGTTTGGGGTGTTTATGACGTGTTTTGGGGTCTCCGTTGGGTTTCGTTGGGTTTTCCGTGGTCATCGTGGTGGAAAAGTGTAGATTGTGGGTTTTGGAGAACATCAGGTAGATTTAGGGGGTCTTTTGGGGTGGATTCATGGTATATGGGGTTTTCTTCTGTTTTTTGGGGGTGATGCAGTTCTTTTTTGGGGTGTTTTTGACGTGTTTTGGGGTCTCCGTTGGCTTTTGTTGGGTTTCCATTGGGTTTTCTGGTGGTTGGGAGTGGATTGTACATTTAGGAGAACATCAGGTAGTTTTAGGGTGGTTTTGGGGTGGATCCATCGTTTTGGGGGATTGTCTTTCGTTTTTGGGGGTGATCCCGTTCTTTTTGGTGTGTTTTTGACGTGTTTTGGGGTCTCCGTTGTGTTTCGTTGGGTTTTCCGTGGTCATCATGGAGGAACAGGTTTAATTGTGGGTTTTGGAGAACATCAGGTAGGTTTAGGGTGGTTTTGGGGTGGATCCATGGTTTTGGGGGATTTTCTTTCGTTTTTGGGGGTGATGCCGTTCTTGTTTCGAGTGTATTTGACGTGTTTTGTGGTCTCCGTTGGGTTTCGTTGTGTTTTCCGTAGTCATCGTGGTGGAAAAGTGTAGAGTGTGGGTTTTGGAGAACTTCAGGTAGGTTTTGGGGACTTTTGGGCTGGACTCATGGTATTTGGGCTTTTCTTTTTTTTATGGGGGTGATGCAGTTCCTTTTTTAGAGTGTTTTTGACATGTTTTGGGGTCTCCATTTGGTTTTAGTTAGGTTCTCGTTGGTCATCATGGTGTAAAATTGCAAATTGTGTGTTTTGGAGAACATCAGGTAGGTTTAGGGTTGTTTTGGGGTGAATCTATGGTTTTAGGGGATTTCTTCTGTTTTTTAGGTTTTTCTTCGGTTTTTGGAGTGATCCCGTTCTTTTTTGGGGGTGTTTTTGACGTGTTTTGGGGTCTCCGTTGGGTTTCGTTGTGTTTTCCGTGGTCATCATGGTGGAAAAGTTTAGATTGTGGGTTTTGGAGAACTTCAGGTAGGTTTAGGAGGACTTTTGTGGTGGATCTATGGTATTTGGGGTTTTCTTCTGTTTTTTGGTTTGATGCAATTCTTTTTTGGGGTGTTTTTGACGTGTTTTGGGGTCTCCGTTGGGTTTTGTTGGGTTTTCCGTTGTCATCGTGGTGGAAAAGTGTAGATTGTGGGTTTTGGAGAACATCAGGTAGGTTTAGGGGGTCTTTTGGAGTGGATTCATAGTATATGGGTTTTTCTTCTGTTTTTTGGGGTGATGCAGTTCTTTTTTGGGGTGTTTTTGAGGTGTTTTGGGGTCTCCATTGGGTTTCGTTGGGTTTTCCGTGGTCATCATGGAGGAACATGTTAAATTGTGGGTTTTGGAGAACATCAGGAAGGTTTAGGGGACTTTTAGGATGTATTCATTGTATTTGGGCTTTTCTTCTGTTTTTTTGGGTGATGCAGTTCTTTTTTAGCGTGTTTTTGACGTGTTTTGGGGTCTCCGTTTGGTTTTAGTTGGGTTCTTGTTGGTCATCATGGTGGAAAAGTGTAAATTGTGGGTTTTTGGAGAACATCAGGTAGGTTTAGGGTTGTTTTCGGGTGGATCTATGGTATTTGGGGTTTTCTTTCGTTTTTTGTGTTGATCCTGTTTTTATTTTTTTTTAGGTGAATCTATGGTTTTGGGGGATTTCTTCTGTTTTTTAGGGTTTTCTTCTGCTTTTGGAGTGATCCCGTTCTTTTTGGGGGGTGTTTTTGACGTGTTTTGGGGTCTCCGTTGGGTTTTGTTGGGTTTCCATTGGGTTTTCTGGTGGTTGGGAGTGGATTGTACATTTAGGAGAACATCAGGTAGGTTTAAGGGTTATTTGGGGGTTAAATCACGTTTTTTCTTCTTTTCCGTTTCGCTTTTGTGGTGTTTTTGAGGTGTTTTGGTGTTTCCGTTGCGTTTCGTTGAGTTCCTAATGGATTTTCTGGTGGTTGGGAGTGGACTTTGGGATTTGGAGAACATCAGGTAGGTTTCGGGGGACTTTTTGGGTGGATCTATGGCTTTTGGGGTTTTCTTTCATTTTTTGTGTTGATGCCGTTCTTGTTTGGGGTGTTTTTGACGTGTTTTTGGGTCACCGTTGGATTTTGTTGGGTTTTTGTTGTCATCGTGGTGGAAAAGTGTAGATTGTGGGTTTTGGAGAACATCAGGTAGGTTTAGGCGGTCTTTTGGGGTGGATTCATGGTATATGGGGTTTTCTTCTGTTTTTTGGGTTGATGCAGTTCTTTTTTGGGGTGTTTTTGACGTGTTTTGTGGTCTCCATTGGGTTTTGTTGTGTTTTCCGTGGTCATGGTGGTGTAAAATTGTAAATTGTGAGTTTTGGAGAACATCAGGTAGGTTTAGGGTGGTTTTGGGGTGGATCCATCGTTTTGGGGGATTTTCTATCGTTTCTGGGGGTGATCCCGTTCTTTTTGGTGTGTTTTTGACGTGTTTTGGGGTCTCCGTTTGGTTTTAGTTAGGTTCTCGTTGGTCATCATGGTGTAAAATTGCAAATTCTGTGTTTTGGAGAACATCAGGTAGGTTTAGGGTTGTTTTGGGGTGAATCTATGGTTTTAGGGGATTTCTTCTGTTTTTTAGGTTTTTCTTCGTTTTTTGGAGTGATCCCGTTCTTTTTTGGGGGTGTTTTTGACGTGTTTTGGGGTCTCCGTTGGGTTTCGTTGTGTTTTCCGTGGTCATCATGGTGGAAAAGTGTAGATTGTGGGTTTTGGAGAACTTCATATAGTTTTAGGGGGACTTTTGTGGTGGATCTATGGTATATGGGGTTTTCTTCTGTTTTTTGGGGTGATACAGTTCTTTTTTGTGTTTTTTTTTTTTTATTTGTTTCGGGGTCTCCATTGGGTTTTGTTTGGTTTTCCGTTGTCATCGTGGTAGAAAAATGTAGATTGTGGGTTTTGGAGAACATCAGGTGAGTTTAAGTTTTTTGGGGCGTGAATCTATGGTTTTGGGGGATTTCCTCTGTTTTATATGGTTTTCTTCTGTTTTTGGGGTGGTCCCGTTCTATTCTGGGGTGTTGTTGACGTGTTTTGGGTTCTCCGTTGGGTTTTGTTTTGATTGTGGGGTGGTTTTGAGGTGTTTTGGGTTCTTCATGTGTTTTCGTTGGGTTCTTGTTCGTCATGATGGTGAATGGGAGTGAAATGTGGGATTTGGAGAAGATCAGGTGAGTTTAGGCTGGTTTTGGGGGGAAATTCATAGTTTTTTTTTTTTTTTTTTTTTTTTTTTTTCTAATCCAGTTCTTTTTTGGGGTGTTTTTGACGTGTTTTGGGGTCTCCGTTGGGTTTTGTTGGGTTTCCATTGGGTTTTCTGGTGGTTGGGAGTGGATTGTACATTGAGGAGAACATCAGGTAGGTTTAGGGTGGTTTTGGGGTGGATCTATTGTATTTGGTATTTTCTTCCAGTTTTGGGGTGATTCTGTTTTGTTTGGGGTGTTTATGACGTGTTTTGGGGTCTCCGTTGGGTTTCGTTGGGTTTTCCGTGGTCATCGTGGTGGAAAAGTGTAGATTGTGGGTTTTGGAGAACATCAGGTAGATTTAGGGGTCTTTTGGGGTGGATTCATGGTATATGGGGTTTTCTTCTGTTTTTTGGGGGTGATGCAGTTCTTTTTTGGGGTGTTTTTGACGTGTTTTGGGGTCTCCGTTGGCTTTTGTTGGGTTTCCATTGGGTTTTCTGGTGGTTGGGAGTGGATTGTACATTTAGGAGAACATCAGGTAGTTTTAGGGTGGTTTTGGGGTGGATCCATCGTTTTGGGGGATTGTCTTTCGTTTTTGGGGGTGATCCCGTTCTTTTTGGTGTGTTTTTGACGTGTTTTGGGGTCTCCGTTGTGTTTCGTTGGGTTTTCCGTGGTCATCATGGAGGAACAGGTTTAATTGTGGGTTTTGGAGAACATCAGGTAGGTTTAGGGTGGTTTTGGGGTGGATCCATGGTTTTGGGGGATTTTCTTTCGTTTTTGGGGGTGATGCCGTTCTTGTTTCGAGTGTATTTGACGTGTTTTGTGGTCTCCGTTGGGTTTCGTTGTGTTTTCCGTAGTCATCGTGGTGGAAAAGTGTAGAGTGTGGGTTTTGGAGAACTTCAGGTAGGTTTTGGGGACTTTTGGGCTGGACTCATGGTATTTGGGCTTTTCTTTTTTTTATGGGGGTGATGCAGTTCCTTTTTTAGAGTGTTTTTGACATGTTTTGGGGTCTCCATTTGGTTTTAGTTAGGTTCTCGTTGGTCATCATGGTGTTGTAAAATTGCAAATTGTGTGTTTGGAGAACATCAGGTAGGTTTAGGGTTGTTTTGGGGTGAATCTATGGTTTTAGGGGATTTCTTCTGTTTTTTAGGTTTTTCTTCGGTTTTTGGAGTGATCCCGTTCTTTTTTGGGGGTGTTTTTGACGTGTTTTTGGGGTCTCTGTTGGGTTTCGTTGTGTTTTCCGTGGTCATCGTGGTGGAAAAGTTTAGATTGTGGGTTTGGAGAACTTCAGGTAGGTTTAGGAGGACTTTTGGGGTGGATCTATGGTATTTGGGGTTTTCTTCTGTTTTTTGGTGTGATGCAATTCTTTTTTGGGGTGTTTTTGAGGTGTTTTGGGGTCTCCATTGGGTTTCGTTGGGTTTTCCGTGGTCATCATGGAGGAACATGTTAAATTGTGGGTTTTGGAGAACATCAGGTAGGTTTAGGGTGGTTTTGGGGTGGATCCATGGTTTTGGGGCATTTTCTTTCGTTTTTGGGGGTGATGCCGTTCTTGTTTGGAGTGTTTTTGACATGTTTTGGGGTCTCCGTTTGGTTTTAGTTGGGTTCTTGTTGGTCATTATGGTGGAAAAGTGTAAATTGTGGGTTTTTGGAGAACATCAGGTAGGTTTAGGGTTGTTTTCGGGTGGATCTATGGTATTTGGGGTTTTCTTTAGTTTTTTGTGTTGATCCTGTTTTTATTTTTTTTAGTGAATCTATGGTTTGGGGGATTTCTTCTGTTTTTTAGGGTTTTCTTCTGCTTTTGGAGTGATCCCGTTCTTTTTTGGGGTGTTTTTGACGTGTTTTGGGGTCTCCGTTGGGTTTTATTGGGTTTCCATTGGGTTTTCTGGTGGTTGGGAGTGGATTGTACATTTAGGAGAACATCAGGTAGTTTAAGGGTTATTTGGGGGTTAAATCACGTTTTTTCTTCTTTTCCGTTTCGCTTTTGTGGTGTTTTTGAGGTGTTTTGGTGTTTCCGTTGCGTTTCGTTGAGTTCCTAATGGATTTTCTGGTGGTTGGGAGTGGACTTTGGGATTTGGAGAACATCAGGTAGGTTTCGGGGGACTTTTTGGGTGGATCTATGGCTTTTGGGGTTTTCTTTCATTTTTTGTGTTGATGCCGTTCTTGTTTGGGGTGTTTTTGACGTGTTTTTGGGTCACCGTTGGATTTTGTTGGGTTTTTGTTGTCATCGTGGTGGAAAAGTGTAGATTGTGGGTTTGGAGAACATCAGGTAGGTTTAGGCGGTCTTTTGGGGTGGATTCATGGTATATGGGGTTTTCTTCTGTTTTTTGGGTTGATGCAGTTCTTTTTTGGTGTGTTTTTGACGTGTTTTGTGGTCTCCATTGGGTTTTGTTGTGTTTTCCGTGGTCATGGTGGTGTAAAATTGTAAATTGTGAGTTTTGGAGAACATCAGGTAGGTTTAGGGTGGTTTTGGGGTGGATCCATCGTTTTGGGGATTTTTCTATCGTTTCTGGGGGTGATCCCGTTCTTTTTGGTGTGTTTTTGACGTGTTTTGGGGTCTCCGTTTGGTTTTAGTTAGGTTCTCGTTGGTCATCATGGTGTAAAATTGCAAATTCTGTGTTTTGGAGAACATCAGGTAGGTTTAGGGTTGTTTTGGGGTGAATCTATGGTTTTAGGGGATTTCTTCTGTTTTTTAGGTTTTTCTTCGTTTTTGGAGTGATCCCGTTCTTTTTTGGGGGTGTTTTTGACGTGTTTTGGGGTCTCCGTTGGGTTTCGTTGTGTTTTCCGTGGTCATCATGGTGGAAAAGTGTAGATTGTGGGTTTTGGAGAACTTCATATAGTTTTAGGGGGACTTTTGTGGTGGATCTATGGTATATGGGGTTTTCTTCTGTTTTTGGGGTGATACAGTTCTTTTTTGTGTTTTTTTTTTTTTATTTGTTTCGGGGTCTCCATTGGGTTTTGTTTGGTTTTCCGTTGTCATCGTGGTAGAAAAATGTAGATTGTGGTTTTGGAGAACATCAGGTGAGTTTAAGTTTTTTTGGGGGGTGAATCTATGGTTTTGGGGATTTCCTCTGTTTTATATGGTTTTCTTCTGTTTTTGGGGTGGTCCCGTTCTATTCTGGGGTGTTGTTGACGTGTTTTGGGTTCTCCGTTGGGGTTTTGTTTTGATTGTGGGGTGGTTTTGAGGTGTTTTGGGTTCTTCATGTGTTTTCGTTGGGTTCTTGTTGGTCATGATTGTGAATGGGAGTGAAATGTGGGATTTGGAGAAGATCAGGTGAGTTTAGGCTGGTTTTGGGGGGAAATTCATAGTTTGTTTTTTTTTTTGTTGTTTTTTTTTTTTTCTAATCCAGTTCTTTTTTGGGGTGTTTTTTGACGTGTTTTGGGGTCTCCGTTGGGTTTCGTTGTGTTTTCCGTGGTCATCATGGTGGAAAAGTTTAGATTGTGGGTTTTGGAGAACTTCAGGTAGGTTTAGGAGGACTTTTGTGGTGGATTCATAGTATATGGGGTTTTCTGTTTTTTGGGGTGATGCAGTTCTTTTTTGGGGTGTTTTTTGACGTGTTTTGGGGTCTCCGTTGGGTTTCGTTGGGTTTTCCGTGGTCATCGTGGTGGAAAAGTGTAGAGTGTGGGTTTTGGAGAACTTCAGGTAGGTTTAGGCGGTCTTTTGGGGTGGATTCATAGTATATGGGGTTTTCTTCTGTTTTTTGGGGTGATGCAGTTCTTTTTTGGGGTGTTTTTGAGGTGTTTTGGGGTCTCCATTGGGTTTCGTTGGGTTTTCCGTGGTCATCATGGAGGAACATGTTAAATTGTGGGTTTTGGAGAACATCAGGAAGGTTTAGGGGGATTTTTGGTGTGGATCTATGGCTTTTGGGGTTTTCTTTCTTTTTGGGGTTGAACCAGTTCTTTTTTGGGGTGTTTTTGAGGTGTTTTGTGGTCTCCGTTAGGTTTTGTTGTGTTTCCATTGGGTTTTCTGGTGGTTGGGAGTGGACTGTACATTTAGGAGAACATCAGGTAGGTATAAGGGTTATTTGGGGGTTAAATCACTTTTTTTTCTTCTGATCTTGTTCGCTTTTGGGGTGTTTTTGAGGTATTTTGGCGTTTCCTTTGCGTTTCGCTGAGTTCCTAATGGTTTTTCTGGTGGTTGGGAGTGGACTTTGGGATTTGGATAACATCAGGGAAGTTTAGGGGGACTTTTTGGGTGGATCTATGGCTTTTGGGGTTTTCTTTCGTTTTTTTGTGTTGATGCCGTTTTTTTTTGTAGTGTTTTTGACGTGTTATGGGGTCTCCGTTGGGTTTTGTTGGGTTTTCCGTGGTCATGGTGGTGGAAAAGTGTAAATTGTGGGTTTTGGAGAACATCAGGTAGGTTTAGGGGGACTTTTGTGTGGATCTATGGTATTTGGGGTTTTCTTCTGTTTTTTGGGGTGATGCAGTTCTTTTTTGGGGTGTTTTTGAGGTGTTTTGTGGTCTCCGTTGGGTTTTGTTGGGTTTTCCGTGGTCATGGTGGTGGAAAAGTGTAAATTGTGTGTTTTGGAGAACATCAGGTAGGTTTAGGGGGACTTTTGTGTGGATCTATGGTATTTGGGGTTTTCTTCTGTTTTTTGGGGTGATGCAGTTCTTTTTTGGTGTGTTTTTGACGTGTTTTGTGGTCTCCGTTGGGTTTTGTTGGGTTTTCCGTGCTCATCGTGGTGGAAAATTGTAAATTGTGAGTTTTGGAGAACATCAGGTAGGTTTAGTTTGGTTTTGGGGTGGATCCATGATTTTGGGGGATTTTCTTTCGGTTTGGAGGAGATGCCGTTCTTGTTTGGAGTGTTTTTGACATGTTTTGGGGTCTCCGTTTGGTTTTAGTTGGGTTCTTGTTGGTCATCATGGTGGAAAATTGTGGATTGTTTGTTTTGGAGAACTTCAGGTATGTTTACGGGACTTTTGGGGTGGATTCATGGTATTTAGGCTTTTCTTCTGTTTTTTGGGTGATGCAGTTCTTTTTTAGCGTGTTTTTGACGTGTTTTGGGGTCTCCGTTGGGTTTTATTGGGTTTCCATTGGGTTTTCTGGTTGTTTTGAGTGGATTGTACATTTAGGAGAACATCAGGTAGGTTTAAGGGTTATTTGGGGGTTAAATCACGTTTTTCTTCTGATCCTGTTCGCTTTTGGGGTGTTTTTGAGGTGTTTTGGTGTTTCCGTTGCGTTTCGTTGAGTTCCTAATGGGTTTTCTAGTGGTTGGGAGTGGATTTTGGGATTTGGAGAACATCAGGTAGGTTTAGGGGGACTTTTTGGGTGGATCTATGGCTTTTGGGGTTTTCTTTCATTTTTTGTCTTGATGCCGTTCTTTTTTGGGTTGTTTTTGACATGTTTTTGGGTCTCCGTTGGGTTTTGTTGGGTTTTCCGTGGTCATCGTGGTGGAAAAGTGTAGATTGTGGGTTTTGGAGAACATCAGGTAGGTTTAGGCGGTCTTTTGGGGTGGATTCATGGTATATGTGGTTTTCTTCTGTTTTTTTTTGGGTTGATGCAGTTCTTTTTTGGTGTGTTTTTGACGTGTTTTGGGGTCTCCGTTGGGTTTTGTTGGGTTTCTGTTGTCATCGTGGTGGAAAAGTGTAAATTGTGAGTTTTGGAGAACATCAGGTAGGTTTAGGGTTGTTTTGGGGTGGATCTATCGTTTTGGGGGATTTTCTATCGTTTTTGGGGGTGATCCCGTTCTTTTTGGTGTGTTTTTGACGTGTTTTGGGGTCTCCATTTGGTTTTAGTTAGGTTCTCGTTGGTCATCATGGTGTAAAATTGCAAATTCTGTGTTTTGGAGAACATCAGGTAGGTTTAGGGTTGTTTTGTGGTGAATCTATGGTTTTAGGGGATTTCTTCTGTTTTTTAGGGTTTTCTTCATTTTTTGGAGTGATCCCGTTCTTTTTTGGGGGTGTTTTTGACGTGTTTTGTGGTCTCCGTTGGGTTTCGTTGTGTTTTCCGTGGTCATCATGGTGGAAAAGTTTAGATTGTGGGTTTTGGAGAACTTCAGGTAGGTTTAGGAGGACTTTTGTGGTGGATCTATGGTATTTGGGATTTTCTTCTGTTTTTTGGGGTGATGCAGTTCTTTTTTGGGGTGTTTTTGACATGTTTTGGGGTCTCCGTTTGGTTTTAGTTGGGTTCTTGTTGGTCATCGTGGTGGAAAAGTGTAAATTGTGGGTTTTTGGAGAACATCAGGTAGGTTTAGGGTTGTTTTCGGGTGGATCTATGGTATTTGGGGTTTTCTTTCGTTTTTTGTGTTGATCCTGTTTTTATTTTTTTTTAGGTGAATCTATGGTTTTGGGGGATTTCTTCTGTTTTTTAGGGTTTTCTTCTGTTTTTGGAGTGATCCCGTTCTTTTTTGGGGGTGTTTTTGACGTGTTTTGGGGTCTCCGTTGGGTTTTATTGGGTTTCCATTGGGTTTTCTGGTGGTTGGGAGTGGATTGTACATTTAGGAGAACATCAGGTAGGTTTAAGGGTTATTTGGGGGTTAAATCACGTTTTTTCTTCTTTTCCGTTTCGCTTTTGTGGTGTTTTTGAGGTGTTTTGGCGTTTCTGTTGCGTTTTGTTGAGTTCCTAATGGTTTTTCTGGTGGTTGGGAGTGGACTTTGGGATTTGGAGAACATCAGGTAGGTTTCGGGGGACTTTTTGGGTGGATCTATGGCTTTTGGTGTTTTCTTTCGTTTTTTTGTGTTGATCCCATTCTTTTTTGGGGTGTTTTTATCGTGTTTTGGGGTCTCCGTTGGGTTTCGTTGGGTTTTCCATTGTCATCGTGGTGGGAAAGTGTAGATTGTTGGTTTTGGAGAACTTCAGGTAGGTTTAGGGGACTTTTGGGGTTGCTTCAAGGTATTTGGGGTTTTCTTCTGTTTTTTTTTGCGTGATGCAGTTCTTTTTTGGTGTGTTTTTGACGTGTTTTGGGTTCTCCGTTTGGTTTTAGTTGGGTTCTTGTTGGTCATCATGGTGTAAAATTGTAAATTGTGTGTTTTGGAGAACATCAGGTAGGTTTAGGGTTGTTTTGGGGTGGATCTATGGTATTTGGGGTTTTCTTTCGTTTTTTGTGTTGATCCTATTCTTTTTTGGGGTGAATCTATGGTTTTAGGGGATTTCTTCTGTTTCTTATGGTTTTCTTCTGTTTTTTTGGGGGTGATGCAGTTCTTTTTGGGGGTGTTTTTGACGTGTTTTGTGGTCTTCATTGGGTTTCGTTGGGTTTTCCGTGGTCATCATGGAGGAACAGGTTAAATTGTGGGTTTTGGAGAACATCAGGTAGGTTTAGGGTGGTTTTGGGGTGGATCCATGGTTTTGGGGGATTTTTTCCAGATTTGGGGGTGATGCCGTTCTTGTTTGGGGTGATTTTGACGTGTTTTGGGGTCTCCGTTGTGTTTTGCTGGGTTTTCTGTGGTCATGATGGTGGAAAAGTGTAAATTGTGGGTTTTGGAGAACATCAGGTAGGTTTAGGGTGGTTTTGGGGTGGATCTATGTTATTTGGGGATTTTCTTCCAGTTTTGGAGAACATCAGGTAGGTTTAGGGGGTCATTTGGGGTGGATTCATGGTGTATGGGGTTTTCTTCTGTTTTTTAGGGTGATGCAGTTCTTTTCTGGGGTGTTTTTGACGTGTTTTGTGGTCTCCTTTGGGTTTCGTTGGGTTTTCCGTGGTCATCATGGAGGAACAGGTTAAATTGTGGGTTTTGGAGAACATCAGGTAGGTTTACGGTGGTTTTGGGGTTGATCCATGGTTTTGGGGGATTTTTTTCCAGATTTGGGAGTGATGCCGTTCTTGTTTGGGGTGATTTTGATGTGTTTTGGGGTCTCCGTTGGGTTTCGTTGGGTTTTCTGTGGTCATGGTGGTGGAAAATTGTAAATTGCGGATTTTGGAGAACTTCAGGTAGGTTTACGGTGGTTTAGGGGTGGATCTATGGTATTTGGGGATTTTCTTCCAGTTTTGGGTGTGATCCCGTTTTATTGGGGGGGTGTTTTTGACGTGTTTTGGTGTCTCTGTTGGGATTTAGTTTGCTTCTCGTTGGTCATCATGGTGGAAAATGGTAAATTGTGGGTTTTGGTGAACATCAGGTAGGTTCAGGGGGATTTTTGGTGTGGATCTATGGCTTTTGGGGTTTTCTTTCTTTTTTGGGGTTGAACCAGTTCTTTTTTGGCGTGTTTTTGACGTTTTTGGGTTCTCCGTTGGGTTTTGTTGGGTTCTCGTTGGTCGTTAAGGTAAATGGGAGTGGATTGTGGGTTTTGAAGAAGATCAAGTGAGTTTAGGGTTGTTTTGGGAGGACATTCATAGTTTTGGGTTTTTTTTTCTTCTGATCCAGTTATTTTGGGGTGGTTTTGACGTGTTTTGTGGTCTCCGTTGGGTTTTGTTGGGTTTCCATTGGGTTTTCTGGTGGTTGGGAATGGATTGTACATTTAGGAGAACATCAGGTAGGTTAAAGGGTTTTTGGGGGGTTAAATCATGTTTTTTCTTCTGATCCGGTTCGCTTTTGGGGTGTTTTTGAGGTGTTTTTGGGGTTTCCGTTGTGTTTCGTTGAGTTCCTAATGGGTTTTATGGTGGTAGGGAGTGGACATAGTGATTTGGAGAACATCAGGTAGTTTTAGGGTGTTTTGGGTATTGGATCTGTGCTTTTTGGAATTTTCTTCCAGTTTTGTAGGTGATACCGTTCTTGTTTGGGGTGATTTTGACGTGTTTTTGGGGTCTCCGTTGGGTTTCGTTTGGTTTTCCGTTGTCATCATGGTGGAAAAGTGTAAATTGTGGGTTTTGGAGAATATCATGTAGGTTTAGGGTGTTTTTGCGGTGGATCTATGGTTTTGGGGTTTTCTTCTGTTTTTGGTGGTTATCCCGGACTTGTTTGGGTTGTTTTTGACATGTTTTGATGTCTCTGTTGGGTTTTGTTGGGTTTCCATTGGGTTTTCTGGTGGTTGGGAGTGGATTGTACATTTAGGAGAACGTCAGGTAGGTTTAAGTGTTTTTTTGGTGTTAAATCACGTTTTTTCTTCTGATCCGGTTCGCTTTTGGGGTGTTTTTGACGTGTTTATGGCTATGCGTTGCCACTCCTTCTCCTCCCAGATATAGGACGAGCAGTCGGTAATAGTCTGTCGGTTAACCAAGCTGGGAAGTCTCCTTGTGATGTCCTAACCCAGGCCCCAGGAAGGCAGCGGATTTCCCTTAGAGGAGGGTCCCTTCTACATATTGGACCCTCTGTTCCGCTGATTGATAAATCACCCACAACTGAAACTCACCTTTTCTTCCTGCTGCCTGTGGTCACTATACGGGGGGGTTGGCTTTTCCAACCCTGCCAATATCTCTGGTGGAGAGGGATTGTAGCCTTTTCCATCCATCGATTGCCTTTCGGCCTCCAGGGCCTTATACCTGTTGCGCAGGTCTACCTGATAGTGTGATATGGGTGAGATTTTGGTAAAATTGCAAACACAAACATTAGAGTGATTACTGGTACCTACCACAGCATTATCTACGACTATAGAATCACAATGACTTCTCATGCAAACACAACCTTTCCCAATATATACAAGGACAGTTTCAAGGGTTTCATTAGGATGTATCTCAAGGTGGCAAATATTTTGCTCAGTCTCAAGACAAATGTCCTGGGATCCCAGCGTGTTACTTTCACAGATGGAACGTTTTTGTTCACACACAATACATGCATTTACATCAATTGTTTGCCACTTTCCTCCCTTTTGATGGGCCCATACTTTATGCCCTTTAGGATAAAGTATAGTTCCATTATGATTGAGTCCTAATGCAATGATTGGCTATACATTGTATACGGTGGCATTACTTATAGTAAGTATAAAGGCAACAATTTGATCATTTTCTGCATAAAGGGTAAACTTGACTAATTGCCACCATGCTTGAAAATCTTTTTCAAATTCTGAAGCATTATCCCAAATAAATTTTCGAATTTCAGTGGGCAAAGTTCCTCCTTCACCCTCTCTAATAATAGCTGCTGCTACAGATTGTATACATAACTGCGTTAGGATACAGCTCCAAGCAAGGGAGGTATTGCCTTGGCTTTTTCCAAGGACATGTACAATTAATTGATGATATAGAAGCCATTCCTTTGCTAAAGACAATAAAGATGATTTTTATTAGATGGTCTAGTTACTATAGTCAGAAACTAAACCTACCCCTAACCTAAAACTAACCCAACCCTAACCCTAACCCTAACCCTAAACCTAACGGCTGCCCGCAGATCTAAACCTAATGCTCAAACCCTAACCCTACCCCTAACCCTAACCTAACCCTACCCGGAACACTAACGCTAAACCTAACCCTAACCCTTACCCTAAACCTAACCCTAACATAACACTAACCCTAACCCTAAACCTAATCATAAAGGCTGAGAGCAGATCTAACCCTAACCCTCTAACACTAACCCCAACCCTATCCCTAAACCTAACATAACACTAACCCTAACACAAACCAGAACACAAACCCGAACCCAAACCCTAACAATAACCATAACCCTAACCCTAACCCTAATCCTAACCAAACCTTAATCCTAATCCTAACCGTAACCCTAACCCTAACCGTAAAAGAACCCTAACCCTAACCCTAACTCTAACCATAGCGCTAAACCTAATCCTAACCCTAACACAAACTCTACCCCTAACCATAACCCTAACGGCTGCCCGCAGATTTAAGCCTAACAATCTATACCTAACTCTAAGTCGATCCCTAACCCTAACCCTAATCCCAACAGAACCCTAACCCTTACCATAACCCTAACCCTAACAATAACACTAATCCTAACCGTAACCCTAACCCTAACCCTAACCCTAACCATAACCTACCACAAACCCTAATCCTAAACCTAACCCTAACACTAACCCAAACTTAACCCTAAACCTAACCTAAATGTAACCCTAACCCTAACCCTAAACCTAACACTAACTCTAACACTAACGCTAAGAGAACACTAACACTAAACCTAACCCTACACTAATGTAACTCAAACCCTAACCCTAACCCTAACAATAACCCTAACCCTAACCCTAACAAACCCTTAACCCTAACCCTAAACCTATACCTAAGCCTAACGCTAATGCTAACCCTAACCCTAACGCTAACCCTAACCCTAACCCTAACCATAACCCTAACCATAACCCTAACCTTAACCCTTACAGATCCCTAACTCTAACCCAAACGGGAACCATAACCACAACCCTAACCCTAACACTAACCTAACCCGAAACTTGACCCTAACCCTAACCATGACACTAATCCTAAACCTAACCCTAAACCTAAGCTTAACCGTAAACCTAACCCTACCCCTAACACTAACACTAACCCTAACCATAACCGTAAACCTAACCCTAACAAAACACTAAACCTAACCCTGAACGTAACCCTAAACAAAACGGTAACCATAACCCTAACCCAAACCTGAAACCTAACAGAACCCTAACCCTAACGGTAACCCAAAGCGTATCCCTAAATCTAACCGTAACACTAACCCTAACGTAAACCCTAACCCTAAACCTAACCCTAACCCTAACCCTAACGCTAACCCTAACGCTAAACCTAACCCTAATCCTAACCTTAACCCTAACACTAACCCTAACCCTAACCGTAACCCTAACCCTAACCCTAAACATAACCCTTAACCTAAACCTGACCCTAACCCTAACCCTAACCCTAACCCTAACAGAAACCTAACCCTAAAAGTAACCCTAAACGTATCCATAACCCTAACAACAACCCTAACCATAACCCTAAAAATAACCCTAACCCTAAATCTTACCCTAACCCTAACCCTAACCCTGACACTAATCCCAACAGAACCCTTACCCTTGCCATAACACTAACCCTAACCTTAACACTAAACCTTAGCATAACCCTAACCCTAACCCTCACGCTAACCATAACCTAACCCTAATTCTACTCCTAACCCTAAGCCTAACCCTAACGCTAACCTAACCCTACCCCTAACCCTACCATAACCTAAACGTAACCCTAACCCTAACACTAAACCTAACCCTAACCATAACGTAATACTAACCCTAACCCTAAACCTAATGCTAATCTAACCCTAACCCTAAACCTACCCTAACCTCACTCTAAACCAAACCCTACCCCAAACCTAACCATAACCCTAACCCTAAACGTAAACCTTACCATAAACCTAACCTAAACCTAACCCTAACTCTTACTCTAACCTTAACCCTAACCCTAACATAACACTAACCGTGACCCTAACCATAACCCTAACCTTAACCCTAACAAAACCCTAACCCTACCCTAACACTATACCTAAGCCATAATGCTAATGCTAACCCTAATCCTAACGCTAAAACTAACCCTAACCCTAACGTTAACCCTAACCCTAACCCTAACCCTAACCCTAACACTAACCTAAACCTAAACATAACCCTAACCCTAACCCTAACCCTAACCCTAACCATTACCCTAATCCTAACCCTAACCCTAAACCTAAGCTTAACTGTAATCTTAAACCTAAACCTAACGCTAACCCTAACCCTAATGCTAATCCTTACCCTAACACTAACAATCACCCTAACCGTAACACTAACCCTAGCCGTACCCCGAAACTTAACGGTAACCATAACCCTAACCCTAACCCTGAAGATAACCAAGCCCAAACCCTAAACCAAACCCTAACACTAACCCTAACCCAAACATTATCCTAACCATAACACTAACCGTAACCCCAACCGTAACCCTACCCCTAACAAAACCCTAATCCTAACCCTAACCCTTACACTAACCCTAAATCAAATCCTAAACATGAACCTAACCCTAAGCCTAACCCTAACCCTAAATCTAATCCTAAACCTAGCCCGAACCCTAACCATAACCCTAACCCTAACGCTAACAGAACCATAACCCTAACCCAAACATTAACCCTAACCCTAACCCTAACCTAACCGTAACCCTAACCCGAAACCTAACAGAACCCTAAACCTAACGGTAACCCAAACCATATCCCTAGCCCTAACCGTAAAGCTAAACCTCACACTAAACGTAACCCTAACCGTATCCCTAACCCTAACCGTAACCCTAACCATAACCTTAACCCTAACCCTAAACCTAACCCTAAACCTAGCCCTAAACCTAACCCTAACGCTAACACTAACGCTAACCCTAACCCTAAACCTAACCCTAACAGAAAATTAACCCTAAACGTAACCCTAAACGTATCCTTAATCCTAACCGTAACCCTAAACCTAACCCTAAAACTAACACTAACCCTAGTCCTAACCTAACCGTAACCCTAACCGTAACCCTAACCCTAAACCTAACCCTAACCCTAACCCTTACCCTAACACTAACCCTGACCCTGATCCCAACAGCACCCTAATCCTTGACATAACCCTAACCCTAACCTTAACGCTAAACCTTACCCTAACCCTAACCCTAACCCTAACCATAACCTAACCCTAATCCTACTCCTGACCCTAACCCTAACCCTAACGCTAACCTAACCCTAACCCTAACCCTACCCTAACCTAACCGTAACCCTTAACCTAACCCTAAACCTAACCCTAACCATAACCTAACACTAACCTTAATCCTAACCCTAACCCTAACCCTAACGCTATCCTACCCCTGACCCTACCCTAAACAAAGTCTAACCCTAACCCTAACCCTAAACCTAACCCTAACCCTAACCATAACCCTAACCCTTACCGTAATCCTAACCCGAACCCCAACCCTAACCCTAACCCTAACCCTAACCCTAACACTAACCCTAACCCTAACCCTAACCCTAACCCTAACCCTAACCCAAACCCTAACCCTAAACCTAACCGTAAAAACCCGAAACCTAACACTAAACGTAACCCTAACCGTATCCCTAACACTACCCGTAACCCAAACACTAACCTAACCCTAACTCTAACCCTAAAACTAACACTAACCCTAGCTCTCACCTAACCGTAACCCTAACCCTAAACCTTACCCAAACCCTAACCCTAACCCTAACCCTAATCCCAACAGAAACCTAACCCTTGACATAAACCTAACCCGAACCCTAACCCTAAACCTTACCCTAACCCTAACCCTAACCATACCCTAACCCTAATCCTACTCCTAATCCTAACCCTAACGCTAACGCTAACCTAACCCTAACCCTAACCCTACCCTAACCTAACCGTACCCCTAAACTTTACCCTAAACCTAACCCTAACCATAACCCTAACCCTAACCGTGAAC
>NW_028137336.1:0-5000 GCF_965140915.1 Aythya marila | reverse complement strand
AACCCTAATCCTAACAGAACCCTAACCCTAACCCTAACGCTAACCCTAACAAAACCCTAACCCTAGCCCTAACCCTAAAAGAACACTAACCCTAACCCTAACCCCAACCCTAACCCTAAACCTAAACCTAGCCCTAACCCTACCCCTAACGAAACCCTAACCCTAAACCTAATGCTAACCCTCACAAAACCCTAACCCTAACCATAACCCTAACCCTTACTCTAACCCTAACCCTAACCCTAACACATCCAAAACCATAACCGTAACAATAAATGTATCACTAACTCTACACCTAACCGTAAACTTAACCCTAACCCTAAACCTTACCCTAACCCTAACCCTAACCCTGACCCTAACATAAACCTAACCCTAATCCTAAGCCTAAACCTAATCCGAACCCTAAACTTAACGCAAACCCTAACCCTAAACCTAATCGTAACCATAACCCTAACCGTTACCCTAACCCTAGCCCTAAACCTAACCCTAACCCTAACCCTAAACCTAACCCTAACCCTAACCCTAATCCTTAACCTAACCCTAACCCTAATATAAACTTAACCTTAAATCTCAACCTAAACCTAAACCTAACCCTAGCCGTAACCCTAACCCTAACCCCAAATCTTTCCCTAACCCTAACCCTAACCCTAAACCTAACAATAACCCTAATCTTAACCCTAAAAAAAAACAACACCTAAAACTAAACCTGACCCTAAACATAACCCTAAACCTAATCCTAACGCTAAACCTAAACCAAACCCTAACCCTAACCGTAACCCTAACTCTAAACCTAAGAGAAAACTAAAGCTAACCCTAACCCTAACCCTAACCCTAACCCTAACCCTAACCCTAACCCTAACCCTAACCCTAACCCTAACCCTAACCCTAACCCTAACCCTAACTCTAACCCTAAGAGAACACTAACGCTAACCCTAACCCTAACCCTAACCCGAACCCTAACCTTAACCCTTACCCTAACCCTAACCCTAACCCTAAGAGATCACTAAACCTAACAATAACCCTAACCCTAAGAGAACGCTAACCATAACCCTCACCCTAAGCCTAACATTAACCGTAACCGTAACCCTAACCCTAACCGTGACCCTAAACCTAACCCTAACCCTAACCCTAAGAGAATACTAAACCTAACCCTAACCCTAAGAGAACACTAACCCTAACCCTAACCCTAACCCTAAACCTAACCCTAACCCTAACCCTAACCCTAACCCTAACCCTAAGAGAACACTAACCCTAACCCTAACCGTAACCCTAAACTTAACACTAACCCTAACCCTATCCCGAACCCTAATCCTAACCCTAACCCTAAGAGAACCCTAACCATAACCCTAACCCTAAACCTAACCCTAACCCTAATCCTAACCCTAACCCTAACCCTAACCCTAACCCTAACCCTAACCCTAACCCTAACCGTATCCCTAACCCTAACCCTAAGAGAACACTAACCCTAACCCTAACCCTAACCCTAAGAGAACCCTAACCCTAACCCTAAGAGAACACTAACCCTAACCCTAACCCTAACCCTAACCCTAAGAGAACCCTAACCCTAACCCTAACCCTAACCGTAACCCTAAACCTAACCCTAACCCTAACCCTAACCCTAACGCTTACCCTAACTCTAACCCTAAGAGAACACTAACCCTCACCCTAACACTAACCCTAACCTTAAACCTAACCCTAACCCTAACCCTAACCCTAACCCTAACCCTAACGCTAACCCTAAACCTAACCCTAACCCTAACCCTAACCCTAACCCTAAACCTAACCCTAACCCTAACCCTACGCGTAAGAGAACACTAACCCTAACGCTAACACTAACGCTAACCCTAACCCTAACCCTAACCCTAAAGCTAACTCTAACCCTAAGAGAACAATAACACTAACACTAACCATAACCGTAACCCTAACCCTAAGAGAACCCTAACCGTAACCATAAGAGAACACTAACCCTAACCCTTACCCTAACCCTAATCCTAAACCTAACCCTAACCCTAACCCTAAGAGAACCCTAACCGTAACCATAAGAGAACACTAACCCTAACCCTTACCCTAACCCTAACCCTAAACCTAACTCTAACCCTAACCCTAAGAGATCACTAAACCTAACAATAACCCTAACCCTAAGAGAACGCTAACCATAACCCTCACCCTAAGCCTAACATTAACCGTAACCGTAACCCTAACCCTAACCGTGACCCTAAACCTAACCCTAACCCTAACCCTAAGAGAATACTAAACCTAACCCTAACCCTAAGAGAACACTAACCCTAACCCTAACCCTAACCCTAACCCTAACCCTAACCCTAACCCTAACCCTAACCCTAACCCTAAGAGAACACTAACCCTAACCCTAACCGTAACCCTAAACTTAACACTAACCCTAACCCTATCCCGAACCCTAATCCTAACCCTAACCCTAAGAGAAACCTAACCATAACCCTAACCCTAAACCTAACCCTAACCCTAATCCTAACCCTAACCCTAACCCTAACCCTAACCCTAACCCTAACCCTAACCCTAACCCTAACCCTAACCGTATCCCTAACCCTAACCCTAAGAGAACACTAACCCTAACCCTAACCCTAACCCTAAGAGAACCCTAACCCTAACCCTAAGAGAACACTAACCCTAACCCTAACCCTAACCCTAAGAGAACCCTAACCCTAACCCTAACCCTAACCGTAACCCTAAACCTAACCCTAACCCTAACCCTAACCCTAACGCTTACCCTAACTCTAACCCTAAGAGAACACTAACCCTCACCCTAACACTAACCCTAACCTTAAACCTAACCCTAACCCTAACCCTAACCCTAACCCTAACCCTAACGCTAACCCTAAACCTAACCCTAACCCTAACCCTAACCCTAACCCTAAACCTAACCCTAACCCTAACCCTACGCGTAAGAGAACACTAACCCTAACGCTAACACTAACGCTAACCCTAACCCTAACCCTAACGCTAACCCTAACCCTGACCCTAACCCTAACCCTAAAGCTAACTCTAACCCTAAGAGAACAATAACACTAACACTAACCATAACCGTAACCCTAACCGTAAGAGAACCCTAACCGTAACCATAAGAGAACACTAACCCTAACCCTTACCCTAACCCTAACCCTAAACCTAACCCTAACCCTAACCCTAAGAGAACCCTAACCGTAACCATAAGAGAACACTAACCCTAACCCTTACCCTAACCCTAACCCTAAACCTAACTCTAACCCTTACCCTAAGAGAACACTAACCCTAACCCTAACCCTAACCCTAGCCCTAACACTACCTTTAACGAAACCCTAACCCTAAACTTAACGCTACCCCTCACAATACCCTAACCCTTACCATAACCCTAACCCTTACTCTAACCCTAACCCTAACCCTAACACATCCAAAACCATAACCGTAACAATAAATGTATCACAAACTCTACACCTAACTGTAAACTTAACCCTAACCCTAACCCTTCCCCTAACCCTAACCCTAACCCTGACCCTAACATAAACCTAACCCTAATCCTAAGCCTAAACCTAATCCGAAACCTAAATTTAACGCTAACCCTAACCCTAAACCTAATCGTAACCATAACCCTAACCGTAACCCTAACCCTAGCCCTAACCCTAAAACTAACCCTAACCCTAAGAGAACACTAACCGTAACCCTAAACCTAACCCTTACCCTAAACCTAAGCCTAACCCAAACCCTAACCCTAACCCAAAGCCTAACCCTAACCATAAGAGAACACTAACCCTAACCCTAACGGTAACCCTAACCCTTACCCTAACACTAACCCTAAGAGAACCCTAACCCTAACCCTAACCCTAACCCTAACCCTAACCCTAACCCTAACCCTAACCCTAACCCTAACCCTAACCCTAATCCTAACCCTAACCCTAACCCTAACCCTAACCCTAACCCTAACCCTATCCCTAACCCTAACCATAAGAGAACACTAACCCTAACCCTAAACCTAACCCTTACCCTAAACCTAAGCCTAACCCTAACCCTAAGAGAACACTAATCCTAACCCTAACCTTAACCCTAACCCTTACCCTAACCCTAACCCTAACCCTAACCCTAACCCTTAAACTAACCCTAACCCTAAGATAACACTAACCCTAACCCTAAACCTAACCCTAACCCTAACCCTAATCCTAACCCTAACCCTAAGAGAAACCTAACCATAACCCTAACCCTAAACCTAACCCTAACCCTAATCCTAACCCTAACCCTAACCCTAACCCTAACCCTAACCCTAACCCTAACCCTAACCCTAACCCTAACCCTAACCGTATCCCTAACCCTAACCCTAAGAGAACACTAACCCTAACCCTAACCCTAACCCTAAGAGAACCCTAACCCTAACCCTAAGAGAACACTAACCCTAACCCTAACCCTAACCCTAAGAGAACCCTAACCCTAACCCTAACCCTAACCGTAACCCTAAACCTAACCCTAACCCTAACCCTAACCCTAACGCTTACCCTAACTCTAACCCTAAGAGAACACTAACCCTCACCCTAACACTAACCCTAACCTTAAACCTAACCCTAACCCTAACCCTAACCCTAACCCTAACCCTAACGCTAACCCTAAACCTAACCCTAACCCTAACCCTAACCCTAACCCTAAACCTAACCCTAACCCTAACCCTACGCGTAAGAGAACACTAACCCTAACGCTAACACTAACGCTAACCCTAACCCTAACCCTAACGCTAACCCTAACCCTAACCCTAACCCTAACCCTAAAGCTAACTCTAACCCTAAGAGAACAATAACACTAACACTAACCATAACCGTAACCCTAACCGTAAGAGAACCCTAACCGTAACCATAAGAGAACACTAACCCTAACCCTTACCCTAACCCTAACCCTAAACCTAACCCTAACCCTAACCCTAAGAGAACCCTAACCGTAACCATAAGAGAACACTAACCCTAACCCTTACCCTAACCCTAACCCTAAACCTAACTCTAACCCTTACC
>NW_028137337.1:0-34490 GCF_965140915.1 Aythya marila | reverse complement strand
TTTGGGGTGTTTTTGACGTGTTTTGGAGTCTCCGTTGGGTTTTGTTGGGTTTTCCGTTGTCATCGTGGTGGAAAAGTGTAGATTGTGGGTTTTGGAGAACTTCAGGTAGGTTTAGGGGGTCTTTTGGGGTGGATTCATGGTATATGGGGTTTTCTTCTGTTTTTTGGGGTGATGCAGTTCTTTTTTGGTGTGTTTTTGACGTGTTTTGTGGTCTCCGTTGGGTTTCGTTGGGTTTTCCGTGGTCATCATGGAGGAACAGGTTAAATCGTGGGTTTTGGAGAACATCAGGTAGGTTTAGGGGGTCTTTTGGGGAGGATCCATGGTTTTGGGGTTTTTCTTTCGTTTTTGGGGGTGATCCCGTTCTTGTTTGGTGTGTTTTTGACGTGTTTTGGGGTGTCCGTTGGGTTTCGTTGGGTTTTCCGTGCATTGGTGTTGGAAAATTGTAAATTGTGGGTTGTAAATTGTGGGTTTTGGAGAACATCAGGTGAGTTTAAGGTTTTTTTGGGGGGTGAATCTATGGCTTTTGGGGTTTTCTTTCTTTTTGGGGTTGAACCAGTTCTTTTTTGGGGTGTTTTTGACATGTTTTGGGGTCTCCGTTGGGTTTTAGTTGGGTTCCTGTTGGTCATCATGGTGGAAAAGTGTAAATTGTGGGTTTTGGAGAACATCAGGTAGGTTTAGGGGGACATTTGGGGCAGAGTCATGTTTTTTGGGGTTTCCTTCTGTTTCTTGGGGTGGTCCCATTCTTTTTTCGGGGTGTTTTTGAGGTGTTTGGGGGTCTCCGTTGGGTTTTGTTGGGTTTTCCGTTGTCATCATGGTGGAAAAGTGTAGATTGTGGGTTTTGGAGAACATCAGGTGAGTTTAAGTTTTTTTTGGTGGTGAATCTCTGGTTTTGGGGGATTTCTTCTGTTTTTTATCGTTTTCTCTGTTTTTGGGGTGGTCCCGTTCTTTTCTGGGGTGTTTTTGACGTGTTTTGGGTTCTCCGTTGCATTTGTTTTGATTGTGGGGTGGTTTTGAGGTGTTTTGGGTTCTTCATGGGTTTTCGTTTGGTTCTTGTTGGTCATGATGGTGAATGGGAGTGAAATGTGGGATTTGGAGAAGATTAGGTGAGTTTAGGCTGGTTTTGGGGGGAAATTCATAGTTTTTGTTTTTGTTTTTGTTTTCTGATCCAGTTCTATTTTGAGGTGTTTTTGACGTGTTTTGGGGTCTCCGTTGGGTTTTGTTGGGTTTCCATTGGGTTTTCTGGTGGTTGGGAGTGGATTGTACATTGAGGAGAACATCAGGTAGGTTTAGGGTGGTTTTGGGGTGGATCTATTGTATTTGGAGTTTTCTTTGTTTTTTTTTTGTGTTGATCCTGTTGTTTTTTTGGGGTGTTTTGACGTGTTTTGGGGTCTCCTTTGGGTTTCGTTGGGTTTTCCATTGTCCTCGTGGTGGAAAAGTGTAGATTCTGGGTTTTGGAGAACATCAGGTAGGTTTAGGGGGACTTTTGGGGTGGATTCATGGTATATGGGGTTTTCTTCTGTTTTTTTGGGGTGATGCAGTTCTTTTTTGGTGTGTTTTTGACGTGTTTTGTGGTCTCCGTTGGGTTTCGTTGGGTTTTCCGTGCATTGGTGTTGGAAAAGTGTAAATTGTGGGTTTTGGAGAACATCAGGTAGGTTTAGGGGGACATTTGGGGCAGAGTCATGTTTTTTGGGGTTTCCTTCTGTTTCTTGGGGTGGTCCCGTTCTTTTTCGGGGTGTTTTTGACGTGTTTTGGGGGTCTCCGTTGGGTTTTGTTGAATTCTCGTTGGTCATCATGGTGGAAAAGTGTAAATTGTGGGTTTTGGAGAACGTCAGGTAGGTTTAGGGTTGTTTGGGGGTGGATCTATGGTATTTGGGGTTTTCTTTCTTTTTTTGGGGTGATTCTGTTCTTTTTTGGGGGCGAATCTATGGTTTTGTGGGATTTCTTCTGTTTTTTAGGGTTTTCTTCTCTTTTTGGAGTGATCCCGTTCTTTTTTGGGGGTGTTTTTGACGTGTTTTGGGGTCTCCGTTGGGTTTTGTTGGGTTTCCATTGGGTTTTCTGGTGGTTGGGAGTGGATTGTACATTGAGGAGAACATCAGGTAGGTTTAAGGGTTATTTGGGGGTTAAATCACGTTTTTTCTTCTGATCCGGTTCGCTTTTGGGGTGTTTTTGAGGTGTTTTGGTGTTTCTGTTGCGTTTCGTTGAGTTCCTAATGGGTTTTCTGGTGGTTGGGAGTGGACTTTGGGCTTTGGAGAACATCAGGTAGGTTTAGGGGGACTTTTGGGGTGGATCTATGGCTTTTGGGGTTTTCTTTTATTTTATGTGTTGATCCCGTTCTTTTTTGGGGTGTTTTTGACGTGTTTTGGGGTGTCCGTTGGGTTTCATTGGGTTTTCCGTGGTCATCATGGTGGAAAAGTGTAGATTGTGGGTTTTGGAGAACTTCAGGTAGGTTTAGGGGGACTTTTGTGGTGGATCTATGGTATTTGGGATTTTCTTCTGTTTTTTGGGGTGATGCAGTTCTTTTTTGGGGTGTTTTTGACGTGTTTTGGAGTCTCCGTTGGTTTTTGTTGGGTTTTCCGTTGTCATCGTGGTGGAAAAGTGTAGATAGTGGGTTTTGGAGAACTTCAGGTAGGTTTAGGGGGTCTTTTGGGGTGGATTCATGGTATATGGGGTTTTCTTCTGTTTTTTGGGGTGATGCAGTTCTTTTTTGGTGTGTTTTTGACGTGTTTTGTGGTCTCCGTTGGGTTTCGTTGGGTTTTCCGTTGTCATCATGGAGGAACAGGTTAAATCGTGGGTTTTGGAGAACATCAGGTAGGTTTAGGGGGTCTTTTGGGGTGGATCCATGGTTTTGGGGTTTTTCTTTCGTTTTTGGGGGTGATCCCGTTCTTGTTTGGTGTGTTTTTGACGTGTTTTGGGGTGTCCGTTGGGTTTCGTTGGGTTTTCCGTGCATTGGTGTTGGAAAATTGTAAATTGTGGGTTGTAAATTGTGGGTTTTGGAGAACATCAGGTGAGTTTAAGGTTTTTTTGGGGGGTGAATCTATGGCTTTTGGGGTTTTCTTTCTTTTTGGGGTTGAACCAGTTCTTTTTTGGGGTGTTTTTGACATGTTTTGGGGTCTCCGTTGGGTTTTAGTTGGGTTCCTGTTGGTCATCATGGTGGAAAAGTGTAAATTGTGGGTTTTGGAGAACATCAGGTAGGTTTAGGGGGACATTTGGGGCAGAGTCATGTTTTTTGGGGTTTCCTTCTGTTTCTTGGGGTGGTCCCGTTCTTTTTTCGGGGTGTTTTTGAGGTGTTTTGGGGTCTCCGTTGGGTTTTGTTGGGTTTTCCGTTGTCATCGTGGTGGAAAAGTGTAGATTGTGGGTTTTGGAGAACATCAGGTGAGTTTAAGGTTTTTTTGGTGGTGAATCTCTGGTTTTGGGGGATTTCTTCTGTTTTTTATGGTTTTCTCTGTTTTTGGGGTGGTCCCGTTCTTTTCTGGGGTGTTTTTGATGTGTTTTGGGTTCTCCGTTGCATTTGTTTTGATTGTGGGGTGGTTTTGAGGTGTTTTGGGTTCTTCATGGGTTTTCGTTTGGTTCTTGTTGGTCATGATGGTGAATGGGAGTGAAATGTGGGATTTGGAGAAGATTAGGTGAGTTTAGGCTGGTTTTGGGGGGAAATTCATAGTTTTTGTTTTTGTTTTTGTTTTTGTTTTCTGATCCAGTTCTATTTTGAGGTGTTTTTGACGTGTTTTGGGGTCTCCGTTGGGTTTTGTTGGGTTTCCATTGGGTTTTCTGGTGGTTGGGAGTGGATTGTACATTGAGGAGAACATCAGGTAGGTTTAGGGTGGTTTTGGGGTGGATCTATTGTATTTGGAGTTTTCTTTGTTTTTTTTGTGTTGATCCTGTTGTTTTTTTGGGGTGTTTTGACGTGTTTTGGGGTCTCCTTTGGGTTTCATTGGGTTTTCCGTTGTCATCGTGGTGGAAAAGTGTAGATTGTGGGTTTTGGAGAACATCAGGTAGGTTTAGGGGGACTTTTGGGGTGGATTCATGGTATATGGGGTTTTCTTCTGTTTTTGGGGTGATGCAGTTCTTTTTTGGTGTGTTTTTGACGTGTTTTGTGGTCTCCGTTGGGTTTCGTTGGGTTTTCCGTGGTCATCATGGAGGAACAGGTTAAATCGTGGGTTTTGGAGAACATCAGGTAGGTTTAGGGGGTCTTTTGGGGAGGATCCATGGCTTTGGGGTTTTTCTTTCGTTTTTGGGGTGATCCCGTTCTTGTTTGGTGTGTTTTTGACGTGTTTTGGGGTTTCCGTTGGGTTTCGTTGGGTTTTCCGTGCATTGGTGTTGGAAAAGTGTAAATTGTGGGTTTTGGAGAACATCAGGTAGGTTTAGGGGGACATTTGGGGCAGAGTCATGTTTTTTGGGGTTTCCTTCTGTTTCTTGGGGTGGTCCCGTTCTTTTTCGGGGTGTTTTTGAGGTGTTTGGGGGTCTCCGTTGGGTTTTGTTGAATTCTCGTTGGTCATCATGGTGGAAAAGTGTAAATTGTGGGTTTTGGAGAACGTCAGGTAGGTTTAGGGTTGTTTGGGGGTGGATCTATGGTATTTGGGGTTTTCTTTCTTTTTTTGGGGTGATTCTGTTCTTTTTTTGGGGCGAATCTATGGTTTTGTGGGATTTCTTCTGTTTTTTAGGGTTTTCTTCTGTTTTTGGAGTGATCCCGTTCTTTTTTGGGGGTGTTTTTGACGTGTTTTGGGGTCTCCGTTGGGTTTTGTTGGGTTTCCATTGGGTTTTCTGGTGGTTGGGAGTGGATTGTACATTGAGGAGAACATCAGGTAGGTTTAAGGGTTATTTGGGGGTTAAATCACGTTTTTTCTTCTGATCCGGTTCGCTTTTGGGGTGTTTTTGAGGTGTTTTGGTGTTTCTGTTGCGTTTCGTTGAGTTCCTAATGGGTTTTCTGGTGGTTGGGAGTGGACTTTGGGCTTTGGAGAACATCAGGTAGGTTTAGGGGGACTTTTGGGGTGGATCTATGGCTTTTGGGGTTTTCTTTTATTTTATGTGTTGATCCCGTTCTTTTTTGGGGTGTTTTTGACGTGTTTTGGGGTGTCCGTTGGGTTTTGTTGGGTTTTCCGTGGTCATCGTGGTGGAAAAGTGTAGATTGTGGGTTTTGGAGAACTTCAGGTAGGTTTAGGGGGACTTTTGGGGTGGATCTATGGTATTTGGGGTTTTCTTCTGTTTCTTGGGGTGATGCAGTTCTTTTTTGGGGTGTTTTTGACGTGTTTTGGAGTCTCCGTTGGGTTTTGTTGGGTTTTCCGTTGTCATCGTGGTGGAAAAGTGTAGATTGTGGGTTTTGGAGAACTTCAGGTAGGTTTAGGGGGTCTTTTGGGGTGGATTCATGGTATATGGGGTTTTCTTCTGTTTTTTGGGGTGATGCAGTTCTTTTTTGGTGTGTTTTTGACGTGTTTTGTGGTCTCCGTTGGGTTTCGTTGGGTTTTCCGTGGTCATCATGGAGGAACAGGTTAAATCGTGGGTTTTGGAGAACATCAGGTAGGTTTAGGGGGTCTTTTGGGGAGGATCCATGGTTTTGGGGTTTTTCTTTCGTTTTTGGGGGTGATCCCGTTCTTGTTTGGTGTGTTTTTGACGTGTTTTGGGGTGTCCGTTGGGTTTCGTTGGGTTTTCCGTGCATTGGTGTTGGAAAATTGTAAATTGTGGGTTGTAAATTGTGGGTTTTGGAGAACATCAGGTGAGTTTAAGGCTTTTTTGGGGGGTGAATCTATGGCTTTTGGGGTTTTCTTTCTTTTTGGGGTTGAACCAGTTCTTTTTTGGGGTGTTTTTGACATGTTTTGGGGTCTCCGTTGGGTTTTAGTTGGGTTCCTGTTGGTCATCATGGTGGAAAAGTGTAAATTGTGGGTTTTGGAGAACATCAGGTAGGTTTAGGGGGACATTTGGGGCAGAGTCATGTTTTTTGGGGTTTCCTTCTGTTTCTTGGGGTGGTCCCATTCTTTTTTCGGGGTGTTTTTGAGGTGTTTGGGGGTCTCCGTTGGGTTTTGTTGGGTTTTCCGTTGTCATCATGGTGGAAAAGTGTAGATTGTGGGTTTTGGAGAACATCAGGTGAGTTTAAGTTTTTTTTGGTGGTGAATCTCTGGTTTTGGGGGATTTCTTCTGTTTTTTATCGTTTTCTCTGTTTTTGGGGTGGTCCCGTTCTTTTCTGGGGTGTTTTTGACGTGTTTTGGGTTCTCCGTTGCATTTGTTTTGATTGTGGGGTGGTTTTGAGGTGTTTTGGGTTCTTCATGGGTTTTCGTTTGGTTCTTGTTGGTCATGATGGTGAATGGGAGTGAAATGTGGGATTTGGAGAAGATTAGGTGAGTTTAGGCTGGTTTTGGGGGGAAATTCATAGTTTTTGTTTTTGTTTTTGTTTTTGTTTTCTGATCCAGTTCTATTTTGAGGTGTTTTTGACGTGTTTTGGGGTCTCCGTTGGGTTTTGTTGGGTTTCCATTGGGTTTTCTGGTGGTTGGGAGTGGATTGTACATTGAGGAGAACATCAGGTAGGTTTAGGGTGGTTTTGGGGTGGATCTATTGTATTTGGAGTTTTCTTTGTTTTTTTTGTGTTGATCCTGTTGTTTTTTTGGGGTGTTTTGACGTGTTTTGGGGTCTCCTTTGGGTTTCGTTGGGTTTTCCATTGTCCTCGTGGTGGAAAAGTGTAGATTCTGGGTTTTGGAGAACATCAGGTAGGTTTAGGGGGACTTTTGGGGTGGATTCATGGTATATGGGGTTTTCTTCTGTTTTTTTGGGGTGATGCAGTTCTTTTTTGGTGTGTTTTTGACGTGTTTTGTGGTCTCCGTTGGGTTTCGTTGGGTTTTCCGTGCATTGGTGTTGGAAAAGTGTAAATTGTGGGTTTTGGAGAACATCAGGTAGGTTTAGGGGGACATTTGGGGCAGAGTCATGTTTTTTGGGGTTTCCTTCTGTTTCTTGGGGTGGTCCCGTTCTTTTTCGGGGTGTTTTTGACGTGTTTTGGGGGTCTCCGTTGGGTTTTGTTGAATTCTCGTTGGTCATCATGGTGGAAAAGTGTAAATTGTGGGTTTTGGAGAACGTCAGGTAGGTTTAGGGTTGTTTGGGGGTGGATCTATGGTATTTGGGGTTTTCTTTCTTTTTTTGGGGTGATTCTGTTCTTTTTTGGGGGCGAATCTATGGTTTTGTGGGATTTCTTCTGTTTTTTAGGGTTTTCTTCTGTTTTTGGAGTGATCCCGTTCTTTTTTGGGGGTGTTTTTGACGTGTTTTGGGGTCTCCGTTGGGTTTTGTTGGGTTTCCATTGGGTTTTCTGGTGGTTGGGAGTGGATTGTACATTGAGGAGAACATCAGGTAGGTTTAAGGGTTATTTGGGGGTTAAATCACGTTTTTTCTTCTGATCCGGTTCGCTTTTGGGGTGTTTTTGAGGTGTTTTGGTGTTTCTGTTGCGTTTCGTTGAGTTCCTAATGGGTTTTCTGGTGGTTGGGAGTGGACTTTGGGCTTTGGAGAACATCAGGTAGGTTTAGGGGGACTTTTGGGGTGGATCTATGGCTTTTGGGGTTTTCTTTTATTTTATGTGTTGATCCCGTTCTTTTTTGGGGTGTTTTTGACGTGTTTTGGGGTGTCCGTTGGGTTTCATTGGGTTTTCCGTGGTCATCATGGTGGAAAAGTGTAGATTGTGGGTTTTGGAGAACTTCAGGTAGGTTTAGGGGGACTTTTGTGGTGGATCTATGGTATTTGGGATTTTCTTCTGTTTTTTGGGGTGATGCAGTTCTTTTTTGGGGTGTTTTTGACGTGTTTTGGAGTCTCCGTTGGTTTTTGTTGGGTTTTCCGTTGTCATCGTGGTGGAAAAGTGTAGATTGTGGGTTTTGGAGAACTTCAGGTAGGTTTAGGGGGTCTTTTGGGGTGGATTCATGGTATATGGGGTTTTCTTCTGTTTTTTGGGGTGATGCAGTTCTTTTTTGGTGTGTTTTTGACGTGTTTTGTGGTCTCCGTTGGGTTTCGTTGGGTTTTCCGTTGTCATCATGGAGGAACAGGTTAAATCGTGGGTTTTGGAGAACATCAGGTAGGTTTAGGGGGTCTTTTGGGGTGGATCCATGGTTTTGGGGTTTTTCTTTCGTTTTGGGGGTGATCCCGTTCTTGTTTGGTGTGTTTTTGACGTGTTTTGGGGTGTCCGTTGGGTTTCGTTGGGTTTTCCGTGCATTGGTGTTGGAAAATTGTAAATTGTGGGTTGTAAATTGTGGGTTTTGGAGAACATCAGGTGAGTTTAAGGTTTTTTTGGGGGGTGAATCTATGGCTTTTGGGGTTTTCTTTCTTTTTGGGGTTGAACCAGTTCTTTTTTGGGGTGTTTTTGACATGTTTTGGGGTCTCCGTTGGGTTTTAGTTGGGTTCCTGTTGGTCATCATGGTGGAAAAGTGTAAATTGTGGGTTTTGGAGAACATCAGGTAGGTTTAGGGGGACATTTGGGGCAGAGTCATGTTTTTTGGGGTTTCCTTCTGTTTCTTGGGGTGGTCCCGTTCTTTTTTCGGGGTGTTTTTGAGGTGTTTTGGGGTCTCCGTTGGGTTTTGTTGGGTTTTCCGTTGTCATCGTGGTGGAAAAGTGTAGATTGTGGGTTTTGGAGAACATCAGGTGAGTTTAAGTTTTTTTTGGTGGTGAATCTCTGGTTTTGGGGGATTTCTTCTGTTTTTTATGGTTTTCTCTGTTTTTGGGGTGGTCCCGTTCTTTTCTGGGGTGTTTTTGATGTGTTTTGGGTTCTCCGTTGCATTTGTTTTGATTGTGGGGTGGTTTTGAGGTGTTTTGGGTTCTTCATGGGTTTTCGTTTGGTTCTTGTTGGTCATGATGGTGAATGGGAGTGAAATGTGGGATTTGGAGAAGATTAGGTGAGTTTAGGCTGGTTTTGGGGGGAAATTCATAGTTTTTGTTTTTGTTTTTGTTTTTGTTTTCTGATCCAGTTCTATTTTGAGGTGTTTTTGACGTGTTTTGGGGTCTCCGTTGGGTTTTGTTGGGTTTCCATTGGGTTTTCTGGTGGTTGGGAGTGGATTGTACATTGAGGAGAACATCAGGTAGGTTTAGGGTGGTTTTGGGGTGGATCTATTGTATTTGGAGTTTTCTTTGTTTTTTTTGTGTTGATCCTGTTGTTTTTTTGGGGTGTTTTGACGTGTTTTGGGGTCTCCTTTGGGTTTCATTGGGTTTTCCGTTGTCATCGTGGTGGAAAAGTGTAGATTGTGGGTTTTGGAGAACATCAGGTAGGTTTAGGGGGACTTTTGGGGTGGATTCATGGTATATGGGGTTTTCTTCTGTTTTTTGGGGTGATGCAGTTCTTTTTTGGTGTGTTTTTGACGTGTTTTGTGGTCTCCGTTGGGTTTCGTTGGGTTTTCCGTGGTCATCATGGAGGAACAGGTTAAATCGTGGGTTTTGGAGAACATCAGGTAGGTTTAGGGGGTCTTTTGGGGAGGATCCATGGCTTTGGGGTTTTTCTTTCGTTTTTGGGGGTGATCCCGTTCTTGTTTGGTGTGTTTTTGACGTGTTTTGGGGTGTCCGTTGGGTTTCGTTGGGTTTTCCGTGCATTGGTGTTGGAAAAGTGTAAATTGTGGGTTTTGGAGAACATCAGGTAGGTTTAGGGGGACATTTGGGGCAGAGTCATGTTTTTTGGGGTTTCCTTCTGTTTCTTGGGGTGGTCCCGTTCTTTTTCGGGGTGTTTTTGACGTGTTTTGGGGGTCTCCGTTGGGTTTTGTTGAATTCTCGTTGGTCATCATGGTGGAAAAGTGTAAATTGTGGGTTTTGGAGAACGTCAGGTAGGTTTAGGGTTGTTTGGGGGTGGATCTATGGTATTTGGGGTTTTCTTTCTTTTTTTGGGGTGATTCTGTTCTTTTTTGGGGGGCGAATCTATGGTTTTGTGGGATTTCTTCTGTTTTTTAGGGTTTTCTTCTGTTTTTGGAGTGATCCCGTTCTTTTTTGGGGGTGTTTTTGACGTGTTTTGGGGTCTCCGTTGGGTTTTGTTGGGTTTCCATTGGGTTTTCTGGTGGTTGGGAGTGGATTGTACATTGAGGAGAACATCAGGTAGGTTTAAGGGTTATTTGGGGGTTAAATCACGTTTTTTCTTCTGATCCGGTTCGCTTTTGGGGTGTTTTTGAGGTGTTTTGGTGTTTCTGTTGCGTTTCGTTGAGTTCCTAATGGGTTTTCTGGTGGTTGGGAGTGGACTTTGGGCTTTGGAGAACATCAGGTAGGTTTAGGGGGACTTTTGGGGTGGATCTATGGCTTTTGGGGTTTTCTTTTATTTTATGTGTTGATCCCGTTCTTTTTTGGGGTGTTTTTGACGTGTTTTGGGGTGTCCGTTGGGTTTCATTGGGTTTTCCGTGGTCATCATGGTGGAAAAGTGTAGATTGTGGGTTTTGGAGAACTTCAGGTAGGTTTAGGGGGACTTTTGTGGTGGATCTATGGTATTTGGGATTTTCTTCTGTTTTTTGGGGTGATGCAGTTCTTTTTTGGGGTGTTTTTGACGTGTTTTGGAGTCTCCGTTGGTTTTTGTTGGGTTTTCCGTTGTCATCGTGGTGGAAAAGTGTAGATTGTGGGTTTTGGAGAACTTCAGGTAGGTTTAGGGGGTCTTTTGGGGTGGATTCATGGTATATGGGGTTTTCTTCTGTTTTTTGGGGTGATGCAGTTCTTTTTTGGTGTGTTTTTGACGTGTTTTGTGGTCTCCATTGGGTTTCGTTGGGTTTTCCGTTGTCATCATGGAGGAACAGGTTAAATCGTGGGTTTTGGAGAACATCAGGTAGGTTTAGGGGGTCTTTTGGGGTGGATCCATGGTTTTGGGGTTTTTCTTTCGTTTTTGGGGGTGATCCCGTTCTTGTTTGGTGTGTTTTTGACGTGTTTTGGGGTGTCCGTTGGGTTTCGTTGGGTTTTCCGTGCATTGGTGTTGGAAAATTGTAAATTGTGGGTTGTAAATTGTGGGTTTTGGAGAACATCAGGTGAGTTTAAGGTTTTTTTGGGGGGTGAATCTATGGCTTTTGGGGTTTTCTTTCTTTTTGGGGTTGAACCAGTTCTTTTTTGGGGTGTTTTTGACATGTTTTGGGGTCTCCGTTGGGTTTTAGTTGGGTTCCTGTTGGTCATCATGGTGGAAAAGTGTAAATTGTGGGTTTTGGAGAACATCAGGTAGGTTTAGGGGGACATTTGGGGCAGAGTCATGTTTTTTGGGGTTTCCTTCTGTTTCTTGGGGTGGTCCCCGTTCTTTTTTCGGGGTGTTTTTGAGGTGTTTTGGGGTCTCCGTTGGGTTTTGTTGGGTTTTCCGTTGTCATCGTGGTGGAAAAGTGTAGATTGTGGGTTTTGGAGAACATCAGGTGAGTTTAAGTTTTTTTTGGTGGTGAATCTCTGGTTTTGGGGGATTTCTTCTGTTTTTTATGGTTTTCTCTGTTTTTGGGGTGGTCCCGTTCTTTTCTGGGGTGTTTTTGATGTGTTTTGGGTTCTCCGTTGCATTTGTTTTGATTGTGGGGTGGTTTTGAGGTGTTTTGGGTTCTTCATGGGTTTTCGTTTGGTTCTTGTTGGTCATGATGGTGAATGGGAGTGAAATGTGGGATTTGGAGAAGATTAGGTGAGTTTAGGCTGGTTTTGGGGGGAAATTCATAGTTTTTGTTTTTGTTTTTGTTTTTGTTTTCTGATCCAGTTCTATTTTGAGGTGTTTTTGACGTGTTTTGGGGTCTCCGTTGGGTTTTGTTGGGTTTCCATTGGGTTTTCTGGTGGTTGGGAGTGGATTGTACATTGAGGAGAACATCAGGTAGGTTTAGGGTGGTTTTGGGGTGGATCTATTGTATTTGGAGTTTTCTTTGTTTTTTGTGTTGATCCTGTTGTTTTTTTGGGGTGTTTTGACGTGTTTTGGGGTCTCCTTTGGGTTTCGTTGGGTTTTCCGTTGTCATCGTGGTGGAAAAGTGTAGATTGTGGGTTTTGGAGAACATCAGGTAGGTTTAGGGGGACTTTTGGGGTGGATTCATGGTATATGGGGTTTTCTTCTGTTTTTTGGGGTGATGCAGTTCTTTTTTGGTGTGTTTTTGACGTGTTTTGTGGTCTCCGTTGGGTTTCGTTGGGTTTTCCGTGGTCATCATGGAGGAACAGGTTAAATCGTGGGTTTTGGAGAACATCAGGTAGGTTTAGGGGGTCTTTTGGGGTGGATCCATGGCTTTGGGGTTTTTCTTTCGTTTTTGGGGGTGATTCCGTTCTTTTTTGGGGGTGTTTTTGACGTGTTTTGGGGTCTCCGTTGGGTTTTGTTGGGTTTCCATTGGGTTTTCTGGTGGTTGGGAGTGGATTGTACATTGAGGAGAACATCAGGTAGGTTTAAGGGTTATTTGGGGGTTAAATCACGTTTTTTCTTCTGATCCTGTTCGCTTTTGGGGTGTTTTTGAGGTGTTTTGGTGTTTCTGTTGCGTTTCGTTGAGTTCCTAATGGGTTTTCTGGTGGTTGGGAGTGGATTTTGGGATTTGGAGAACATCAGGTAGGTTTAGGGGGACTTTTGGCGTCGATCTATGGCTTTTGGGGTTTTCTTTCGTTTTTTGTGTTGATCCCGTTCTTTTTTGGGTGTTTTTGACGTGTTTTGGGGTCTCCGTTGGGTTTTGTTGGGTTTTCCGTTGTCATCATGGTGGAAAAGTGTAGATTGTGGGTTTTGGAGAACTTCAGGTAGGTTTAGGGGACTTTTGGGGTGGATTCATTGTATTTGGGCTTTTCGTCTGTTTTTTGGGTGATGCAGTTCCTTTTTTGGGGTGTTTTTGACATGTTTTGGGGTCTCCGTTTGGTTTTAGTTGGGTTCTTGTTGGTCATCATGGTGGAAAAGTGTAGATTGTGGGTTTTTGGAGAACATCAGGTAGGTTTAGGGAAACTTTTGGGGTGCATCTATGGCTTTTGGGGTTTCCTTTCGTTTTTTGTGTTGATCCCGTTCTTGTTTGTGTTTTTTTTGAGGTGTTTTAGGGTCTCCGTTGGGTTTCGTTGGGTTTTCCGTGGTCATCATAGTGGAAAAGTGTAGATTGTGGGTTTTGGAGATCTTCAGGTAGGTTTAGGGGACTTTTGGGGTGGATTCATGGTATTTGGGCTTTTCTTCTGTTTTTTGGGTGATGCAGTTCCTTTTTTGGGGTGTTTTTGACATGTTTTGGTGTCTCCGTTTGGTTTTAGTTGGGTTCTTGTTGGTCATCATGGTGGAAAAGTGTAAATTGTGGATTTTTGGAGAACATCAGGTAGGTTTAGGGGGCCTTTTGGGTGGATCTATGTCTTTTGGGGTTTTCTTTCTTTTTTTGGGGTGATGCAGTTCTTTTTTGGGTTGTTTTTGAGATGTTTTTGGGTCTCCGTTTGGTTTTAGTTGGGTTCTTGTCGGTCATCATGGTGGAAAAGTGTAAATTGTGGGTTTTTGGAGAACATCAGGTAGGTTTAGGGGGACTTTTGGGGTGGATCTATGGCTTTTGGGATTTTCTTTCGTTTTTTGTGTTGATCCCGTTCTTGTTTGGGGTGTTTTTGACATGTTTTGGTGTCTCCGTTTGGTTTTAGTTGGGTTCTTGTTGGTCATCATGGTGGAAAAGTGTAGATTGTGGGTTTTGGAGAACATCAGGTAGGTTTAGGGGGACCTTTGGGGTGGATCTATGGCTTTTGGGGTTTTCTTTCGTTTTTTGTGTTGATCCCATTCTTGTTTGGGGTGTTTTTGACGTGTTTTGTGGTCTCCGTTGGGTTTCGTTGGGTTTTCCGTGGTCATCATGGTGGAAAAGTGTAGATTGTGGGTTTTGGAGAACTTCAGGTAGGTTTAGGGGACTTTTGGGGTGGATTCATGGCTTTTGGGGTTTTCTTCTCTTTTTGGGGTGATGCAGTTCTTGTTTGGGGTGTTTTTGACATGTTTTGTGGTCTCCGTTTGGTTTTAGTTGGGTCCTTGTTGGTCATCATGGTGGAAAAGTGTAGATTGTGGGTTTTGGAGAACATCAGGTAGGTTTAGGGGGACCTTTGGGGTGGATCTATGGCTTTTGGGGTTTTCTTTCGTTTTTTGTGTTGATCCCATTCTTGTTTGGGGTGTTTTCTGACGTGTTTTGGGGTCTCCGTTGGGTTTCGTTGGGTTTTCCGTGGTCATCATGGTGGAAAAGTGTAGATTGTGGGTTTTGGAGAACTTCAGGTAGGTTTAGGGGACTTTTGGGGTGGATTCATGGTATTTGGGCTTTTCTTCTGTTTTTTTTGGGTGATGCAGTTCCTTTTTTGGGGTGTTTTTGACATGTTTTGGTGTCTCCGTTTGGTTTTAGTTGGGTTCTTGTTGGTCATCATCTTGGAAAAGTGTAAATTGTTAGGGTTTTGGAGAACATCAGGTAGGTTTAGGGGGACTTTTGGGGTGGATTTATGGCTTTTGGAGTTTTCTTTCGTTTTTTGTGTTGATCCCGTTCTTGTTTGGGGTGTTTTTGACATGTTTTGGGGTCTCCGTTTGGTTTTAGTTGGGTTCTTGTTGGTCATCATGGTGGAAAAGTGTAGATTGTGGGTTTTGGAGAACTTCAGGTAGGTTTAGGGGGACTTTTGGGGTGGATTCATGGTATTTGGGCTTTACTTCTGTTTTTTGGGTGATGCAGTTCCTTTTTTGGGGTGTTTTTGACATGTTTTGGTGTCTCCGTTTGGTTTTAGTTGGGTTCTTGTTGGTCATCATGGTGGAAAAGTGTAAATTGTGGGTTTTGGAGAACATCAGGTAGGTTTAGGGGGACCTTTGGGGTGGATCTATGGCTTTTGGGGTTTTCTTTCGTTTTTTGTGTTGAGTCCGTTCTTGTTTGGGGTGTTTTCGTGTTTTGGTGTCTCCGTTGGGTTTCGTTGGGTTTTCCGTGGTCATCATGGTGGAAAAGTGTAGATTGTGGGTTTTGGAGAACTTCAGGTAGGTTTAGGGGACTTTTGGGGTGGATTCATGGTATTTGGGCTTTTCTTCTGTTTTTGGGGTGATGCTGTTCCTTTTTTAGCGTGTTTTTGACATGTTTTGGTGTCTCCATTTGGTTTTAGTTGGGTCCTTGTTGGTCATCATGGTGGAAAAGTGTAAATAGTGGGTTTTTGGAGAACATCAGGTAGGTTTAGGGGGCCTTTTGGGTGGATCTATGTCTTTTGGGGTTTTCTTTCGTTTTTTGGGGTGATGCAGTTCTTTTTTGGGTTGTTTTTGACGTGTTTTGGGGTCTCCGTTGGGTTTTGTTGCGTTTCCATTTGGTTTTCTGGTGGTTGGGAGTGGATTGTACATTGAGGAGAACATCAGGTAGGTTTAGGGTGGTTTTGGGGTGGATCTATTGTATTTGGGGTTTTCTTTGTTTTTTTTTTTTGTGTTGATCCTGTTCTTTTTTGGGATGTTTTGACGTGTTTTGGGGTCTCCTTTGGGTTTCGTTGGGTTTTCCGTTGTCATCGTGGTGGAAAAGTGTAGATTGTGGGTTTTGGAGAACATCAGGTAGGTTTAGGGGGACTTTTGGGGTGGATTCATGGTATTTGGGCTTTTCTTCTGTTTTTTGGGTGATGCAGTTCTTTTTTGGGGTGTTTTTGACGTGTTTTGTGGTCTCCGTTTGGTTTTAGTTGGGTTCTTGTTGGTCATCATGGTGGAAAAGTGTAAATTTAGGGGTTTTGGAGAACATGAGGTAGGTTTAGGGGGACTTTTGGGGTGGATCTATGGCTTTTGGGGTTTTCTTTCGTTTTTTTGTATTGATCCCGTTCTTGTTTGTGGTGTTTTTGACGTGTTTTGGGGTCTCCGTTGGGTTTAGTTGGTTTTTCCGTTGTCATCATGGTGGAAAAGTGTAGATTGTGGGTTTTGGAGAACTTCAGGTAGGTTTAGGGGACTTTTGGGGTGGATTCATGGTATTTGGGCTTTTCTTCTGTTTTTTGGGGTGATGCAGTTCTTTTTTGGGGTGTTTTTGACATGTTTTGGTGTCTCCGTTTGGTTTTAGTTGGGTTCTTGTTGGTCATCATGGTGGAAAAGTGTAAATTGTGTAGTTTTGGAGAACATCTGTTAGGTTTAGGGGGACTTTTGGGGAGGATCTATGTCTTTTGGGGTTTTCTTTCGTTTTTTGGGGTGATGCAGTTCTTTTTTGGGGTGTTTTTGACATGTTTTTGGGTCTCCGTTTGGTTTTACTTGGGTTCTTGTTGGTCATCATGGTGGAAAAGTGTAAACTGTGGGGTTTTGGAGAACATCAGGTAGGTTTAGGGGGACTTTTGTGGTGGATCTATGGTTTTTGGGGTTTTCTTTTGTTTTTTTGTGTTGATCCCGTTCTTGTTTGTGGTGTTTTTGACGTGTTTTGGGGTGTCCGTTGGGTTTCGTTGGGTTTTCCGTGGTCATCATGGCGGAAAAGTGTAGATTGTGGGTTTTGGAGATCTTCAGGTAGGTTTAGGGGACTTTTGGGGTGGATTCATGGTATTTGGGGTTTTCTTCTGGTTTTTTGGGTGATGCAGTTCCATTTTTAGCGTGTTTTTGACATGTTTTGTGGTCTCCGTTTGGTTTTAGTTGGGTTCTTGTTGGTCATCATGGTGGAAAAGTGTAAATTGTGGAGTTTTGGAGAACATCAGGTAGGTTTAGGGGGACTTTTGGGGTGGATCTATGTCTTTTGGGGTTTTCTTTCATTTTTTGTGTTGATCCCGTTCTTGTTTGGGGTGTTTTTGACATGTTTTGGGGTCTCCGTTTGGTTTTAGTTGGGTTCTTGTTGGTCATCATGGTGGAAAAGTGTAGATTGTGGGTTTTGGAGAACATCAGGTAGGTTTAGGGGGACCTTTGGGGTGGATCTATGGCTTTTGGGGTTTTCTTTCGTTTTTTGTGTTGATCCCATTCTTGTTTGGGTTGTTTTTGACGTGTTTTGGGGTCTCCGTTGGGTTTCGTTGGGTTTTCCGTGGTCATCATGGTGGAAAAGTGTAGATTGTGGGTTTTGGAGAACTTCAGGTAGGTTTAGGGGACTTTTGGGGTGGATTCATGGTATTTGGGCTTTTCTTCTGTTTTTTGGGTGATGCAGTTCCTTTTTTGGGGTGTTTTTGACATGTTTTGTGGTCTCCGTTTGGTTTTAGTTGGGTTCTTGTTGGTCATCATCATATGGAAAAAGTGTAAATTGTGGGGTTTTGGAGAACATCAGGTAGGTTTAGGGGGACCTTTGGGGTGGATCTATGGCTTTTGGGGTTTTCTTTCGTTTTTTGTATTGATCCCGTTCTTGTTTGGGGTGTTTTTGACGTGTTTTGCGGTCTCCGTTGGGTTTCGTTGGGTTTTCTGTTGTCATCATGGTGGAAAAGTGTAGATTGTGGGTTTTGGAGAACTTCAGGTAGGTTTAGGGGACTTTTGGGGTGGATTCATGGTATTTGGGGTTTTCTTCTGTTTTTTTGAGTGATGCAGTTCCTTTTTTAGCGTGTTTCTGACATGTTTTGTGGTCTCCGTTTGGTTTTAGTTTGGTTCTTGTTGGTCATCATGGTGGAAAATTGTAAATTGTGGAGTTTTGGAGAATATCAGGTAGGTTTAGGGGGACTTTTGGGGTGGATCTATGGCTTTTGGGGTTTTCTTTCATTTTTTGTGTTGATCCCCGTTCCTGTTAGGGTTGCTTTTGACGTGTTTTGTGGTCTCCGTTTGGTTTCGTTGGGTTTTCTGTGGTCATCATGGTGGAAAAGTGTAGATTGTGGGTTTTGGAGAACTTCAGGTAGGTTTAGGGGACTTTTGGGGTGGATTCATGGTATTTCGGCTTTTCTTCTGTTTTTTGGGTGATGCAGTTCCTTTTTTCGGGTGTTTTTGACATGTTTTGGGGTCTCCGTTTGGTTTTAGTTGGGTTCTTGTTGGTCATCATGGTGGAAAATTGTAAATTGTGGGTTTTTGGAGAACATCAGGTAGGTTTAGGGGGACTTTTGGGGTGGATCTATGGCTTTTGGGGTTTCCTTTCGTTTTTTGTATTGATCCCATTCTATTTGGGGTGTTTTTGACGTGTTTTGGGGTCTCCGTAGGGTTTCGTTGGGTTTTCTGGTGTCATCATGGTGGAAAAGTGTAGATTGTGGGTTTTGGAGAACTTCAGGTAGGTTTAGGGGACTTTTGGGGTGGATTCATGGTATTTGGGCTTTTCTTCTGTTTTTTTTTGGGTGATGCAGTTCTTTTTTGGGTTGTTTTTGACATGTTTTTGGGTCTCCGTTTGGTTTTAGTTGGGTTCTTGTTGGTCATCATGGTGGAAAAGTGTAAATTGTGGGGTTTTGGAGAACATCAGGTAGGTTTAGGGGGACTTTTGGGGTGGATCTATGGCTTTTGGGGTTTTCTTTCGTTTTTTGTGTTGATCCCGTTCTTGTTTGTGGTGTTTTTGACGTGTTTTGGGGTCTCCGTTTGGTTTCGTTGGGTTTTCCGTTGTCATCATGTTGGAAAAGTGTAGATTGTGGGTTTTGGAGAACTTCAGGTAGGTTTAGGGGACTTTTGGGGTGGATTCATGGTATTTGGGCTTTTCTTCTGTTTTTTGGGTGATGCAGTTCCTTTTTTGGGGTGTTTTTGACATGTTTTGTGGTCTCCGTTTGGTTTTAGTTGGGTTCTTGTTGGTCATCATGGTGGAAAATTGTAGATTGTGGGTTTTGGAGAACATCAGGTAGGTTTAGGGGGACCTTTGGCGGTGGATCTATGGCTTTTGGGGTTTTCTTTCATTTTTTGTGTTGATCCCGTTCTTGTTTGGGATATTTTTGACGTGTTTTGGGGTGTCCGTTGGGTTTCGTTGGGTTTTCCGTGGTCATCATGGTGGAAAAGTGTAGATTGTGGGTTTTGGAGATCTTCAGGTAGGTTTAGGGGGACTTTTGGGGTGGATCTATGGCTTTTGGGGTTTTCTTTCGTTTTTTGTGTTGATCCCGTTCTATTTGGGGTGTTTTTGACGTGTTTTGGGGTCTCCGTTGGGTTTCGTTGGGTTTTCCGTTGTCATCATGGTGGAATAGTGTAGATTGTGGGTTTTGGAGAACATCAGGTAGGTTTAGGGGACTTTTGGGGTGGATTCATGGTATTTGGGCTTTTCTTCTGTTTTTTTTGGGTGATGCAGTTCCTTTTTTGGGGTGTTTTTGACATGTTTTGGGGTCTCCGTTTGGTTTTAGTTGGGTTCTTGTTGGTCATCATGGTGGAAAAGTGTAAATTGTGTAGTTTTGGAGAACATCTGTTAGGTTTAGGGGGACCTTTGGGGTGGATCTATGGCTTTTGAGGTTTTCTTTCGTTTTTTGTGTTGATCCCGTTCTTGTTTGGGGTGTTTTTGACGTGTTTTGGGGTGTCCGTTGGGTTTCGTTGGGTTTTCCGTGGTCATCATGGTGGAAAAGTGTAGATTGTGGGTTTTGGAGAACTTCAGGTAGGTTTAGGGGACTTTTGGGGTGGATTCATGGTATTTGGGGTTTTCTTCTGTTTCTTGGGGTGATGCAGTTCCTTTTTTGGGGTGTTTTTGACATGTTTAGGGCTCTCAGTTTGGTTTTAGTTGGTTTCTTGTTGGTTATCATGGTGGAAAAGTGTAGATTGTGGTTTTTGGAGAACATCAGGTAGGTTTAGGGGGACTTTTGGGGTGGATCTATGGCTTTTGGGGTTTTCTTTCGTTTTTTGTTTTGAGTCCGTTCTTGTTTGGGGTGTTTTTGACGTGTTTTGTGGTGTCCGTTGGGTTTCGTTGGGTTTTCCGTGGTCATCATGGCGGAAAAGTGTAGATTGTGGTTTTTGGAGATCTTCAGGTAGGTTTAGGGGGACTTTTGGGGTGGATTCATGGTATTTCGGCTTTTCTTCTGTTTTTTTGGGTGATGCAGTTCCTTTTTTGGGTTGTTTTTGACATGTTTTGGTGTCTCCGTTTGGTTTTAGTTGGGTTCTTGTTGGTCATCATGGTGGAAAAGTGTAAATTGTGGGGTTTTGGAGAACATCAGGTAGGTTTAGGGGACTTTTGGGGTGGATCTATGGCTTTTGGGGTTTTCTTTCGTTTTTTGTGTTGATTCCGTCCTTGTTTGGGGTGTTTTTGACGTGTTTTGGGGTGTCCGTTGGGTTTCGTTGGGTTTTCCGTGGTCATCATAGTGGAAAAGTGTAGATAGTGGGTTTTGGAGAACTTCAGGTAGGTTTAGGGGACTTTTGGGGTGGATTCATGGTATTTGGGCTTTTCTTCTGTTTTTTGGGTGATGCAGTTCCTTTTTTGGGGTGTTTTTGACATGTTTTGGGGTCTCCGTTGGGTTTCGTTGGGTTTTCCGTTGTCATCATGGTGGAATAGTGTAGATTGTGGGTTTTTGGAGAACATCAGGTAGGTTTAGGGGGACTTTTGGGGTGGATTCATGGTATTTCGGCTTTTCTTCTGTATTTTTGGGTGATGCAGTTCCTTTTTTGGGTTGTTTTTGACATGTTTTGGTGTCTCCGTTTGGTTTTAGTTGGGTTCTTGTTGGTCATCATGGTGGAAAAGTGTAAACTGTGGGTTTTTGGAGAACATCAGGTAGGTTTAGGGGGACTTTTGGGGTGGATCTATGGCTTTTGGGGTTTTCTTTCATTTTTTGTGTTGATCCCGTTCTTGTTTGGGGTGTTTTTGACATGTTTTGGGGTCCCCGTTTGGTTTTAGTTGAATTCTTGTTGGTCATCATGGTGGAAAAGTGTAGATTGTGGGTTTTGGAGAACTTCAGGTAGGTTTAGGGGACTTTTGGGGTGGATTCATGGTATTTGGGCTTTTCTTCTGTTTTTTGGGTGATGCAGTTCCTTTTTTGGGGTGTTTTTGACATGTTTTGGGGTCTCCGTTTGGTTTTAGTTGGGTTCTTGTTGGTCATCATGGTGGAAAAGTGTAGATTGTGGGTTTTGGAGAACATCAGGTAGGTTTAGGGGGACCTTTGGGGTGGATCTATGGCTTTTGGGGTTTTCTTTCGTTTTTTGTGTTGATCCCATTCTTGTTTGGGGTGTTTTTGACGTGTTTTGGGGTCTCCGTTGGGTTTCGTTGGGTTTTCCGTGGTCATCATGGTGGAAAAGTGTAGATTGTGGGTTTTGGAGAACTTCAGGTAGGTTTAGGGGACTTTTGGGGTGGATTCATGGTATTTGGGCTTTTCTTCTGTTTTTTTGGGTGATGCAGTTCCTTTTTTAGCGTGTTTTTGACATGTTTTGGTGTCTCCGTTTGGTTTTAGTTGGGTTCTTGTTGGTCATCATGGTGGAAAAGTGTAAATTGTGGGTTTTTGGAGAACATCAGGTAGGTTTAGGGGGACTTTTGGGGTGGATCTATGGCTTTTGTGGTTTTCTTTCGTTTTTTGTATTGATCCCGTTCTTGTTTGGGGTGTTTTTGACGTGTTTTGGGGTCTCCGTTGGGTTTTGTTGGGTTTTCCGTGGTCATCATGGTGGAAAAGTGTAGATTGTGGGTTTTGGAGAACTTCAGGTAGGTTTAGGGGACTTTTGGGGTGGATTCATGGTATTTGGGGTTTTCTTCTGTTTTTTGGGGTGATGCAGTTCTTTTTTGGGGTGTTTTTGACGTGTTTTGTGGTCTCCGTTTGGTTTTAGTTGGGTTCTTGTTGGTCATCATGGTGGAAAAGTGTAAATTTAGGGGTTTTGGAGAACATGAGGTAGGTTTAGGGGGACTTTTGGGGTGGATCTATGGCTTTTGGGGTTTTCTTTCGTTTTTTGTATTGATCCCGTTCTTGTTTGTGGTGTTTTTGACGTGTTTTGGGGTCTCCGTTGGGTTTAGTTGGTTTTTCCGTTGTCATCATGGTGGAAAAGTGTAGATTGTGGGTTTTGGAGAACTTCAGGTAGGTTTAGGGGACTTTTGGGGTGGATTCATGGTATTTGGGCTTTTCTTCTGTTTTTTGGGGTGATGCAGTTCTTTTTTGGGGTGTTTTTGACATGTTTTGGTGTCTCCGTTTGGTTTTAGTTGGGTTCTTGTTGGTCATCATGGTGGAAAAGTGTAAATTGTGTAGTTTTGGAGAACATCTGTTAGGTTTAGGGGGACTTTTGGGGAGGATCTATGTCTTTTGGGGTTTTCTTTCGTTTTTTGGGGTGATGCAGTTCTTTTTTGGGGTGTTTTTGACATGTTTTTGGGTCTCCGTTTGGTTTTACTTGGGTTCTTGTTGGTCATCATGGTGGAAAAGTGTAAACTGTGGGGTTTTGGAGAACATCAGGTAGGTTTAGGGGGACTTTTGTGGTGGATCTATGGTTTTTGGGGTTTTCTTTTGTTTTTTTGTGTTGATCCCGTTCTTGTTTGTGGTGTTTTTGACGTGTTTTGGGGTGTCCGTTGGGTTTCGTTGGGTTTTCCGTGGTCATCATGGCGGAAAAGTGTAGATTGTGGGTTTTGGAGATCTTCAGGTAGGTTTAGGGGACTTTTGGGGTGGATTCATGGTATTTGGGGTTTTCTTCTGGTTTTTTGGGTGATGCAGTTCCATTTTTAGCGTGTTTTTGACATGTTTTGTGGTCTCCGTTTGGTTTTAGTTGGGTTCTTGTTGGTCATCATGGTGGAAAAGTGTAAATTGTGGAGTTTTGGAGAACATCAGGTAGGTTTAGGGGGACTTTTGGGGTGGATCTATGTCTTTTGGGGTTTTCTTTCATTTTTTGTGTTGATCCCGTTCTTGTTTGGGGTGTTTTTGACATGTTTTGGGGTCTCCGTTTGGTTTTAGTTGGGTTCTTGTTGGTCATCATGGTGGAAAAGTGTAGATTGTGGGTTTTGGAGAACATCAGGTAGGTTTAGGGGGACCTTTGGGGTGGATCTATGGCTTTTGGGGTTTTCTTTCGTTTTTTGTGTTGATCCCATTCTTGTTTGGGTTGTTTTTGACGTGTTTTGGGGTCTCCGTTGGGTTTCGTTGGGTTTTCCGTGGTCATCATGGTGGAAAAGTGTAGATTGTGGGTTTTGGAGAACTTCAGGTAGGTTTAGGGGACTTTTGGGGTGGATTCATGGTATTTGGGCTTTTCTTCTGTTTTTTGGGTGATGCAGTTCCTTTTTTGGGGTGTTTTTGACATGTTTTGTGGTCTCCGTTTGGTTTTAGTTGGGTTCTTGTTGGTCATCATCATATTGGAAAAGTGTAAATTGTGGGGTTTTGGAGAACATCAGGTAGGTTTAGGGGGACCTTTGGGGTGGATCTATGGCTTTTGGGGTTTTCTTTCGTTTTTTGTATTGATCCCGTTCTTGTTTGGGGTGTTTTTGACGTGTTTTGCGGTCTCCGTTGGGTTTCGTTGGGTTTTCTGTTGTCATCATGGTGGAAAAGTGTAGATTGTGGGTTTTGGAGAACTTCAGGTAGGTTTAGGGGACTTTTGGGGTGGATTCATGGTATTTGGGGTTTTCTTCTGTTTTTTTGAGTGATGCAGTTCCTTTTTTAGCGTGTTTCTGACATGTTTTGTGGTCTCCGTTTGGTTTTAGTTTGGTTCTTGTTGGTCATCATGGTGGAAAATTGTAAATTGTGGAGTTTTGGAGAATATCAGGTAGGTTTAGGGGGACTTTTGGGGTGGATCTATGGCTTTTGGGGTTTTCTTTCATTTTTTGTGTTGATCCCGTTCCTGTTAGGGTTGCTTTTGACGTGTTTTGTGGTCTCCGTTTGGTTTCGTTGGGTTTTCTGTGGTCATCATGGTGGAAAAGTGTAGATTGTGGGTTTTGGAGAACTTCAGGTAGGTTTAGGGGACTTTTGGGGTGGATTCATGGTATTTCGGCTTTTCTTCTGTTTTTTGGGTGATGCAGTTCCTTTTTTCGGGTGTTTTTGACATGTTTTGGGGTCTCCGTTTGGTTTTAGTTGGGTTCTTGTTGGTCATCATGGTGGAAAATTGTAAATTGTGGGTTTTTGGAGAACATCAGGTAGGTTTAGGGGGACTTTTGGGGTGGATCTATGGCTTTTGGGGTTTCCTTTCGTTTTTTGTATTGATCCCATTCTATTTGGGGTGTTTTTGACGTGTTTTGGGGTCTCCGTAGGGTTTCGTTGGGTTTTCTGGTGTCATCATGGTGGAAAAGTGTAGATTGTGGGTTTTGGAGAACTTCAGGTAGGTTTAGGGGACTTTTGGGGTGGATTCATGGTATTTGGGCTTTTCTTCTGTTTTTTTTTGGGTGATGCAGTTCTTTTTTGGGTTGTTTTTGACATGTTTTTGGGTCTCCGTTTGGTTTTAGTTGGGTTCTTGTTGGTCATCATGGTGGAAAAGTGTAAATTGTGGGGTTTTGGAGAACATCAGGTAGGTTTAGGGGGACTTTTGGGGTGGATCTATGGCTTTTGGGGTTTTCTTTCGTTTTTTGTGTTGATCCCGTTCTTGTTTGTGGTGTTTTTGACGTGTTTTGGGGTCTCCGTTTGGTTTCGTTGGGTTTTCCGTTGTCATCATGTTGGAAAAGTGTAGATTGTGGGTTTTGGAGAACTTCAGGTAGGTTTAGGGGACTTTTGGGGTGGATTCATGGTATTTGGGCTTTTCTTCTGTTTTTTGGGTGATGCAGTTCCTTTTTTGGGGTGTTTTTGACATGTTTTGTGGTCTCCGTTTGGTTTTAGTTGGGTTCTTGTTGGTCATCATGGTGGAAAATTGTAGATTGTGGGTTTTGGAGAACATCAGGTAGGTTTAGGGGGACCTTTGGCGTGGATCTATGGCTTTTGGGGTTTTCTTTCATTTTTTGTGTTGATCCCGTTCTTGTTTGGGATATTTTTGACGTGTTTTGGGGTGTCCGTTGGGTTTCGTTGGGTTTTCCGTGGTCATCATGGTGGAAAAGTGTAGATTGTGGGTTTTGGAGATCTTCAGGTAGGTTTAGGGGGACTTTTGGGGTGGATCTATGGCTTTTGGGGTTTTCTTTCGTTTTTTGTGTTGATCCCGTTCTATTTGGGGTGTTTTTGACGTGTTTTGGGGTCTCCGTTGGGTTTCGTTGGGTTTTCCGTTGTCATCATGGTGGAATAGTGTAGATTGTGGGTTTTGGAGAACATCAGGTAGGTTTAGGGGACTTTTGGGGTGGATTCATGGTATTTGGGCTTTTCTTCTGTTTTTTTTGGGTGATGCAGTTCCTTTTTTGGGGTGTTTTTGACATGTTTTGGGGTCTCCGTTTGGTTTTAGTTGGGTTCTTGTTGGTCATCATGGTGGAAAAGTGTAAATTGTGTAGTTTTGGAGAACATCTGTTAGGTTTAGGGGGACCTTTGGGGTGGATCTATGGCTTTTGAGGTTTTCTTTCGTTTTTTGTGTTGATCCCGTTCTTGTTTGGGGTGTTTTTGACGTGTTTTGGGGTGTCCGTTGGGTTTCGTTGGGTTTTCCGTGGTCATCATGGTGGAAAAGTGTAGATTGTGGGTTTTGGAGAACTTCAGGTAGGTTTAGGGGACTTTTGGGGTGGATTCATGGTATTTGGGGTTTTCTTCTGTTTCTTGGGGTGATGCAGTTCCTTTTTTGGGGTGTTTTTGACATGTTTAGGGCTCTCAGTTTGGTTTTAGTTGGTTTCTTGTTGGTTATCATGGTGGAAAAGTGTAGATTGTGGTTTTTGGAGAACATCAGGTAGGTTTAGGGGGACTTTTGGGGTGGATCTATGGCTTTTGGGGTTTTCTTTCGTTTTTTGTTTTGAGTCCGTTCTTGTTTGGGGTGTTTTTGACGTGTTTTGTGGTGTCCGTTGGGTTTCGTTGGGTTTTCCGTGGTCATCATGGCGGAAAAGTGTAGATTGTGGTTTTTGGAGATCTTCAGGTAGGTTTAGGGGGACTTTTGGGGTGGATTCATGGTATTTCGGCTTTTCTTCTGTTTTTTTGGGTGATGCAGTTCCTTTTTTGGGTTGTTTTTGACATGTTTTGGTGTCTCCGTTTGGTTTTAGTTGGGTTCTTGTTGGTCATCATGGTGGAAAAGTGTAAATTGTGGGGTTTTGGAGAACATCAGGTAGGTTTAGGGGACTTTTGGGGTGGATCTATGGCTTTTGGGGTTTTCTTTCGTTTTTTGTGTTGATTCCGTCCTTGTTTGGGGTGTTTTTGACGTGTTTTGGGGTGTCCGTTGGGTTTCGTTGGGTTTTCCGTGGTCATCATAGTGGAAAAGTGTAGATAGTGGGTTTTGGAGAACTTCAGGTAGGTTTAGGGGACTTTTGGGGTGGATTCATGGTATTTGGGCTTTTCTTCTGTTTTTTGGGTGATGCAGTTCCTTTTTTGGGGTGTTTTTGACATGTTTTGGGGTCTCCGTTGGGTTTCGTTGGGTTTTCCGTTGTCATCATGGTGGAATAGTGTAGATTGTGGGTTTTTGGAGAACATCAGGTAGGTTTAGGGGGACTTTTGGGGTGGATTCATGGTATTTCGGCTTTTCTTCTGTATTTTTGGGTGATGCAGTTCCTTTTTTGGGTTGTTTTTGACATGTTTTGGTGTCTCCGTTTGGTTTTAGTTGGGTTCTTGTTGGTCATCATGGTGGAAAAGTGTAAATTGTGGAGTTTTGGAGAACATCAGGTAGGTTTAGGGGACTTTTGGGGTGGATCTATGGCTTTTGGGGTTTTCTTTCGGTTTTTGTGTTGATTCCGTCCTTGTTTGTGGTGATTTTGACGTGTTTTGGGGTCTCCGTTGGGTTTCGTTGGGTTTTCCGTGGTCATCATGGTGGAAAAGTGTAGATTGTGGGTTTTGGAGAACTTCAGGTAGGTTTAGGGGACTTTTGGGGTGGATTCATGGTATATGGGGTTTTCTTTCGTTTTTTGTGTTGATCCCATTCTTGTTTGGGGTGTTTTTGACATGTTTTGGTGTCTCCGTTTGGTTTTAGTTGGGTTCTTGTTGGTCATCATGGTGGAAAAGTGTAAATTGTGGGGTTATGGAGAACATCCGGTAGGTTTAGGGGGACTTTTGGGGTGGATTCATGGTATTTGGGCTTTTCTTCTGTTTTTTTTGGGTGATGCAGTTCCTTTTTTGGGGTGTTTTTGACATGTTTTGGGCTCTCCGTTTGGTTTTAGTTGGGTTCTTGTTGGTCATCATGGTGGAAAAGTGTAAATTGTGGGGTTATGGAGAACATCCGGTAGGTTTAGGGGGACTTTTGGGGTGGATCTATGGCTTTTGGGGTTTTCTTTCGTTTTTTGTGTTGATCCCGTTCTTGTTTGGGTTGTTTTTGACGTGTTTTGGGGTGTCCGTTGGGTTTCGTTGGGTTTTCCGTGGTCATCATGGTGGAAAAGTGTAGATTGTGGGTTTTGGAGAACTTCAGGTAGGTTTAGGGGCCTTTTGGGGTGGATTCATGGTATTTGGGCTTTTCTTCTGTTTTTTGGGTGATGCAGTTCCTTTTTTGGGGTGTTTTTGACATGTTTAGGGCTCTCCGTTTGGTTTTAGTTGGTTTCTTGTTGGTTATCATGGTGGAAAAGTGTAGATTGTGGTTTTTGGAGAACATCAGGTAGGTTTAGGGGGACTTTTGGGGTGGATCTATGGCTTTTGGGGTTTTCTTTCGTTTTTTGTGTTGAGTCCGTTCTTGTTTGGGGTGTTTTTGACGTGTTTTGGGGTCTCCGTTGGGTTTCGTTGGGTTTTCCGTGGTCATCATGGTGGAAAAGTGTAGATTGTGGTTTTTGGAGAACATCAGGTAGGTTTAGGGGGACTTTTGGGGTGGATCTATGGCTTTTGGGGTTTTCTTCCGTTTTTTGTGTTGATCCCGTTCTTGTTTGGGGTGTTTTTGACGTGTTTTGGGGTGTCCGTTGGGTTTCGTTGGGTTTTCCGTGGTCATCATGGTGGAAAAGTGTAGATTGTGGGTTTTGGAGAACTTCAGGTAGGTTTAGGGGACTTTTGGGGTGGATTCATGGTATTTGGGCTTTTCTTCTGTTTTTTTTGGGTGATGCAGTTCCTTTTTTGGGGTGTTTTTGACATGTTTTGGGGTCTCCGTTTGGTTTTAGTTGGGTTCTTGTTGGTCATCATGGTGGAAAAGTGTAAATTGTGGGGTTTTGGAGAACATCCGGTAGGTTTAGGGGGACTTTTGGGGTGGATCTATGGCTTTTGGGGTTTTCTTTCGTTTTTTGTGTTGAGTCCGTTCTTGTTTGGGGTGTTTTTGACGTGTTTTGTGGTCTCCGTTGGGTTTCGTTGGGTTTTCCGTGGTCATCATGGTGGAAAAGTGTAGATTGTGGGTTTTGGAGAACATCAGGTAGGTGTAGGGGGACTTTTGGGGTGGATCTATGGCTTTTGGGGTTTTCTTTCGTTTTTTGTGTTGATCCCGTTCTTGTTTGGGGTGTTTTTGACGTGTTTTGGGGTGTCCGTTGGGTTTCGTTGGGTTTTCCGTGGTCATCATGGTGGAAAAGTGTAGATTGTGGGTTTTGGAGAACTTCAGGTAGGTTTAGGGGACTTTTGGGGTGGATTCATGGTATTTGGGCTTTTCTTCTGTTTTTTGGGTGATGCAGTTCCTTTTTTGGGGTGTTTTTGACATGTTTTGGGGTCTCCGTTTGGTTTTAGTTGGGTTCTTGTTGGTCATCATGGTGGAAAAGTGTAAATTGTGGGGTTTTGGAGAACATCAGGTAGGTTTAGGGGGACTTTTGGGGTGGATCTATGGCTTTTGGGGTTTTCTTTCGTTTTTTGTGTTGATCCCGTTCTTGTTTGGGGTGTTTTTGACGTGTTTTGGGGTGTCCGTTGGGTTTCGTTGGGTTTTCCGTGGTCATCATGGTGGAAAAGTGTAGATAGTGGGTTTTGGAGAACTTCAGGTAGGTTTAGGGGACTTTTGGGGTGGATTCATGGTATTTGGGCTTTACTTCTCTTTTTTGGGGTGATGCAGTTCTTTTTTGGGGTGTTTTTGACATGTTTTGGTGTCTCCGTTTGGTTTTAGTTGGGTTCTTGTTGGTCATCATGGTGGAAAAGTGTAAATTGTGGGGTTTTGGAGAACATCAGGTAGGTTTAGGGGGACTTTTGGGGTGGATCTATGGCTTTTGGGGTTTTCTTTCGTTTTTTGTGTTGATCCCGTTCTTGTTTGGGGTGTTTTTGACGTGTTTTGGGGTGTCCGTTGGGTTTCGTTGGGTTTTCCGTGGTCATCATGGTGGAAAAGTGTAGATTGTGGGTTTTGGAGAACTTCAGGTAGGTTTAGGGGACTTTTGGGGTGGATTCATGGTATTTGGGGTTTTCTTCTCTTTTTGGGGTGATGCAGTTCTTTTTTGGGATGTTTTTGACATGTTTTGGTGTCTCCGTTTGGTTTTAGTTGGGTTCTTGTTGGTCATCATGGTGGAAAAGTGTAAATTGTGGGGTTTTGGAGAATATCTGTTAGGTTTAGGGGGACTTTTGGGGTGGATCTATGGCTTTTGGGGTTTTCTTTCGTTTTTTGTGTTGATCCCGTTCTTGTTTGTGGTGTTTTTGACGTGTTTTGTGGTGTCCGTTGGGTTTCGTTGCGTTTTCCGTGGTCATCATGGGGGAAAAGTGTAGATTGTGGGTTTTGGAGAACTGCAGGTAGGTTTAGGGGACTTTTGGGGTGGATTCATGGTATTTGGGGTTTTCTTCTGTTTCTTGGGGTGATGCAGTTCTTTTTTGGGGTGTTTTTGACATGTTTTGGTGTCTCCGTTTGGTTTTAGTTGGGTTCTTGTTGGTCATCATGGTGGAAAAGTGTAAATTGTGGGGTTTTGGAGAACATCAGGTAGGTTTAGGGGGACTTTTGGGGTGGATCTATGGCTTTTGTTGTTTTCTTTCGTTTTTTGTGTTGATCCCTTTCTTGTTTGGGGTGTTTTTGACGTGTTTTGGGGTGTCCGTTGGGTTTCGTTGGGTTTTCCGTGGTCATCATGGTGGAAAAGTGTAGATTGTGGGTTTTGGAGAACTTCAGGTAGGTTTAGGGGACTTTTGGGGTGGATTCATGGTCTTTGGGCTTTTCTTCTGTTTTTTGGGTGATGCAGTTCCTTTTTTGGGGTGTTTTTGACATGTTTTGGGCTCTCCGTTTGGTTTTAGTTGGGTTCTTGTTGGTTATCATGGTGGAAAAGTGTAGATTGTGGGTTTTGGAGAACATCAGGTAGGTTTAGGGGGACCTTTGGGGTGGATATATGGCTTTTGGTGTTTTCTTTCGTTTTTTGTGTTGATCCCATTCTTGTTTGGGTTGTTTTTGACGTGTTTTGGGTTCTCCGTTGCGTTTCGTTTGGTTTTCCGTGGTCATCGTGGTGGAAAAGTGTAGATAGTGGGTTTTGGAGAACTTCAGGTAGGTTTAGGGGACTTTTGGGGTGGATTCATGGTATATGGGGTTTTCTTCTGTTTCTTGGGGTGATGCAGTTCTTTTTTGGGATGTTTTTGACATGTTTTGGTGTCTCCGTTTGGTTTTAGTTGGGTTCTTGTTGGTCATCATGGTGGAAAAGTGTAGATTGTGGTTTTTGGAGAACATCGGTAGGTTTAGGGGGACTTTTGGGGTGGATCTATGGCTTTTGGGGTTTTCTTTCGTTTTTTGTGTTGATCCCGTTCTTGTTTGGGGTGTTTTTGACGTGTTTTGGGGTGTCCGTTGGGTTTCGTTGGGTTTTCCGTGGTCATCATGGTGGAAAAGTGTAGATAGTGGGTTTTGGAGAACTTCAGGTAGGTTTAGGGGACTTTTGGGGTGGATTCATGGTATTTGGGCTTTACTTCTCTTTTTTGGGGTGATGCAGTTCTTTTTTGGGGTGTTTTTGACATGTTTTGGTGTCTCCGTTTGGTTTTAGTTGGGTTCTTGTTGGTCATCATGGTGGAAAAGTGTAAATTGTGGGGTTTTGGAGAACATCAGGTAGGTTTAGGGGGACTTTTGGGGTGGATCTATGGCTTTTGGGGTTTTCTTTCGTTTTTTGTGTTGATCCCGTTCTTGTTTGGGGTGTTTTTGACGTGTTTTGGGGTGTCCGTTGGGTTTCGTTGGGTTTTCCGTGGTCATCATGGTGGAAAAGTGTAGATTGTGGGTTTTGGAGAACTTCAGGTAGGTTTAGGGGACTTTTGGGGTGGATTCATGGTATTTGGGGTTTTCTTCTCTTTTTGGGGTGATGCAGTTCTTTTTTGGGATGTTTTTGACATGTTTTGGTGTCTCCGTTTGGTTTTAGTTGGGTTCTTGTTGGTCATCATGGTGGAAAAGTGTAAATTGTGGGGTTTTGGAGAACATCAGGTAGGTTTAGGGGGACTTTTGGGGTGGATCTATGGCTTTTGGGGTTTTCTTTCGTTTTTTGTGTTGATCCCGTTCTTGTTTGGGGTGTTTTTGACGTGTTTTGGGGTGTCCGTTGGGTTTCGTTGGGTTTTCCGTGGTCATCATGGTGGAAAAGTGTAGATTGTGGGTTTTGGAGAACTTCAGGTAGGTTTAGGGGACTTTTGGGGTGGATTCATGGTATTTGGGGTTTTCTTCTCTTTTTGGGGTGATGCAGTTCTTTTTTGGGATGTTTTTGACATGTTTTGGTGTCTCCGTTTGGTTTTAGTTGGGTTCTTGTTGGTCATCATGGTGGAAAAGTGTAAATTGTGGGGTTTTGGAGAATATCTGTTAGGTTTAGGGGACTTTTGGGGTGGATCTATGGCTTTTGGGGTTTTCTTTCGTTTTTTGTGTTGATCCCGTTCTTGTTTGTGGTGTTTTTGACGTGTTTTGTGGTGTCCGTTGGGTTTCGTTGCGTTTTCCGTGGTCATCATGGGGGAAAAGTGTAGATTGTGGGTTTTGGAGAACTGCAGGTAGGTTTAGGGGACTTTTGGGGTGGATTCATGGTATTTGGGGTTTTCTTCTGTTTCTTGGGTGATGCAGTTCTTTTTTGGGGTGTTTTTGACATGTTTTGGTGTCTCCGTTTGGTTTTAGTTGGGTTCTTGTTGGTCATCATGGTGGAAAAGTGTAAATTGTGGGGTTTTGGAGAACATCAGGTAGGTTTAGGGGGACTTTTGGGGTGGATCTATGGCTTTTGTTGTTTTCTTTCGTTTTTTGTGTTGATCCCTTTCTTGTTTGGGGTGTTTTTTGAGGAGGTTTTGGGGTGTCCGTTGGGTTTCGTTGGGTTTTCCGTGGTCATCATGGTGGAAAAGTGTAGATTGTGGGTTTTGGAGAACTTCAGGTAGGTTTAGGGGACTTTTGGGGTGGATTCATGGTCTTTGGGCTTTTCTTCTGTTTTTTGGGTGATGCAGTTCCTTTTTTGGGGTGTTTTTGACATGTTTTGGGCTCTCCGTTTGGTTTTAGTTGGGTTCTTGTTGGTTATCATGGTGGAAAAGTGTAGATTGTGGGTTTTGGAGAACATCAGGTAGGTTTAGGGGGACCTTTGGGGTGGATATATGGCTTTTGGTGTTTTCTTTCGTTTTTTGTGTTGATCCCATTCTTGTTTGGGTTGTTTTTGACGTGTTTTGGGTTCTCCGTTGCGTTTCGTTTGGTTTTCCGTGGTCATCGTGGTGGAAAAGTGTAGATAGTGGGTTTTGGAGAACTTCAGGTAGGTTTAGGGGGACTTTTGGGGTGGATTCATGGTATATGGGGTTTTCTTCTGTTTCTTGGGGTGATGCAGTTCTTTTTTGGGATGTTTTTGACATGTTTTGGTGTCTCCGTTTGGTTTTAGTTGGGTTCTTGTTGGTCATCATGGTGGAAAAGTGTAGATTGTGGTTTTTGGAGAACATCCGGTAGGTTTAGGGGACTTTTGGGTGGATCTATGGCTTTTGGGGTTTTCTTTCGTTTTTTGTGTTGATCCCGTTCTTGTTTGGGGTGTTTTTGACGTGTTTTTGGGGTGTCCGTTGGGTTTCGTTGGGTTTTCCGTGGTCATCATGGTGGAAAAGTGTAGATTGTGGGTTTTGGAGAACTTCAGGTAGGTTTAGGGGACTTTTGGGGTGGATTCATGGTATTTGGGCTTTTCTTCTGTTTTTTGGGTGATGCAGTTCCTTTTTTGGGGTGTTTTTGACATGTTTTGGGGTCTCCGTTTGGTTTTAGTTGGGTTCTTGTTGGTCATCATGGTGGAAAAGTGTAAATTGTGGGGTTTTGGAGAACATCAGGTAGGTTTAGGGGGACTTTTGGGGTGGATCTATGGCTTTTGGGGTTTTCTTTCGTTTTTTGTGTTGATCCCGTTCTTGTTTGGGGTGTTTTTGACGTGTTTTGGGGTGTCCGTTGGGTTTCGTTGGGTTTTCCGTGGTCATCATGGTGGAAAAGTGTAGATAGTGGGTTTTGGAGAACTTCAGGTAGGTTTAGGGGACTTTTGGGGTGGATTCATGGTATTTGGGCTTTACTTCTCTTTTTTGGGGTGATGCAGTTCTTTTTTGGGGTGTTTTTGACATGTTTTGGTGTCTCCGTTTGGTTTTAGTTGGGTTCTTGTTGGTCATCATGGTGGAAAAGTGTAAATTGTGGGGTTTTGGAGAACATCAGGTAGGTTTAGGGGGACTTTTGGGGTGGATCTATGGCTTTTGGGGTTTTCTTTCGTTTTTTGTGTTGATCCCGTTCTTGTTTGGGGTGTTTTTGACGTGTTTTGGGGTGTCCGTTGGGTTTCGTTGGGTTTTCCGTGGTCATCATGGTGGAAAAGTGTAGATTGTGGGTTTTGGAGAACTTCAGGTAGGTTTAGGGGACTTTTGGGGTGGATTCATGGTATTTGGGGTTTTCTTCTCTTTTTGGGGTGATGCAGTTCTTTTTTGGGATGTTTTTGACATGTTTTGGTGTCTCCGTTTGGTTTTAGTTGGGTTCTTGTTGGTCATCATGGTGGAAAAGTGTAAATTGTGGGGTTTTGGAGAATATCTGTTAGGTTTAGGGGGACTTTTGGGGTGGATCTATGGCTTTTGGGGTTTTCTTTCGTTTTTTGTGTTGATCCCGTTCTTGTTTGGGGTGTTTTTGACGTGTTTTGTGGTGTCCGTTGGGTTTCGTTGCGTTTTCCGTGGTCATCATGGGGGAAAAGTGTAGATTGTGGGTTTTGGAGAACTGCAGGTAGGTTTAGGGGACTTTTGGGGTGGATTCATGGTATTTGGGGTTTTCTTCTGTTTCTTGGGGTGATGCAGTTCTTTTTTGGGGTGTTTTTGACATGTTTTGGTGTCTCCGTTTGGTTTTAGTTGGGTTCTTGTTGGTCATCATGGTGGAAAAGTGTAAATTGTGGGGTTTTGGAGAACATCAGGTAGGTTTAGGGGGACTTTTGGGGTGGATCTATGGCTTTTGTTGTTTTCTTTCGTTTTTTGTGTTGATCCCTTTCTTGTTTGGGGTGTTTTTGACGTGTTTTGGGGTGTCCGTTGGGTTTCGTTGGGTTTTCCGTGGTCATCATGGTGGAAAAGTGTAGATTGTGGGTTTTGGAGAACTTCAGGTAGGTTTAGGGGACTTTTGGGGTGGATTCATGGTCTTTGGGCTTTTCTTCTGTTTTTTGGGTGATGCAGTTCCTTTTTTGGGGTGTTTTTGACATGTTTTGGGCTCTCCGTTTGGTTTTAGTTGGGTTCTTGTTGGTTATCATGGTGGAAAAGTGTAGATTGTGGGTTTTGGAGAACATCAGGTAGGTTTAGGGGGACCTTTGGGGTGGATATATGGCTTTTGGGTGTTTTCTTTTCGTTTTTTGTGTTGATCCCATTCTTGTTTGGGTTGTTTTTGACGTGTTTTGGGTTCTCCGTTGCGTTTCGTTTGGTTTTCCGTGGTCATCGTGGTGGAAAAGTGTAGATAGTGGGTTTTGGAGAACTTCAGGTAGGTTTAGGGGACTTTTGGGGTGGATTCATGGTATATGGGGTTTTCTTCTGTTTCTTGGGGTGATGCAGTTCTTTTTTGGGATGTTTTTGACATGTTTTGGTGTCTCCGTTTGGTTTTAGTTGGGTTCTTGTTGGTCATCATGGTGGAAAAGTGTAGATTGTGGTTTTTGGAGAACATC
>NW_028137338.1:0-41119 GCF_965140915.1 Aythya marila | reverse complement strand
AAACCACAATCCACACCTATTTAACATAATGACAAACAAGAACCCAACAAAACCTAATGGAGACATCAAAACACGTCAAAAAAACCCCAAACAAGAACAGCATCACCCCCAAAACTGGAAGAAAATCCCCCAAAACCATAGATCCACCCAAAACCACCCTAAACCTACCTGATGTTCTCCAAAACCCACAATTTACCCTTTTCCACCATGATAACCAACGAGAACCCAACAAAACCCAACGGAGACCCCAAAAAACGTCAAAAACACCCCAAACAAGAACGGCATCACCCCCAAAACTGGAAGAAAATCCCCCAAAACCATAGATCCACCCCAAAACCCACCCTAAACCTACCTGATCTTCTCCAAAAACCACAATTTACCCTTTTCCAAAACGATGACCAACGAGAACCCAACAGAACCCAACAGAGACCCCAAAAAACGTCAAAAACACCCCAAACAAGAACGGCATCACCACCAAAACTGGAAGAAAAATCCCCCAAAACCATAGATCCACCCCAAAGACACCCTAAACCTACCTGATCTTCTCCAGAAACCACAATTTACCCTTTTCCAACACGATGACCAATGAGAACCCAACAGAACCCAACAGAGACCCCAAAAAACGTCAAAAACACCCCAAACAAGAACGGCATCACCACCAAAACTGGAAGAAAATCCCCCAAAACCATAGATCCACCCCAAAGACACCCTAAACCTACCTGATGTTCTCCAAAACCCACAATCCACACCTATTTAACATAATGACAAACAAGAACCCAACAAAACCTAATGGAGACCCCAAAAAACGTCAAAAACACCCCAAAAAATATCGGCATCACCCCCAAAACTGGAAGAAAATACGCCAAAACCATAGATCCACCCCAAAACCACCCTAAACCTACCTGATGTTTTCCAAAAACCACAATTTACCCTTTTCCACCATGATAACCAACGAGAACCCAACAAAACCAACGGAGACCCCAAAAAACGTCAAAAACACCCCAAACAAGAACGGCATCACCACCAAAACTGGAAGAAAATCCCCCAAAACCATAGATCCACCCCAAAGACACCCTAAACCTACCTGATCTTCTCCAAAACCCACAATCCACACCTATTTAACATAATGACAAACAAGAACCCAACAAAACCTAATGGAGACACCAAAACACGTCAAAAACACCCCAAACAAGAACGGCATCACCACCAAAACTGGAAGAAAATCCCCCAAAACCATAGATCCACCCCAAAGACACCCTAAACCTACCTGATTCTTCTCCAAAAACCACAATTTACCCTTTTCCAACATGATGACCAACGAGAACCCAACAGAACCCAACAGAGACCCCAAAAAACGTCAAAAAACACCCCAAACAAGAATGGCATCACCACCAAAACTGGAAGAAAATCCCCCAAAACCATAGATCCACCCCAAAACCACCCTAAACCTACCTGATGTTCTCCAAAAACCACAATTTACCCTTTTCCAACACCAAAACACGTCCAAAACACCCCAAACAAGAACAGGATCACCCCCAAAAACGAAGAAAACCCCAAAAAGCACGGATCCAATCCCAAAACCACTCTAAACGGTACCTGATGTTCTCCAAATCCAAATGTTCCACTCCCAAAACCACCCTAAACTACCTGATGTTTTCCAAAACACAATTTACCCTTTCCACCATGATAACCAACGAGAACCCAACAAAACCCAACGGAGACCCCAAAAAACGTCAAAACACCCCAAACAAGAACGGCATCACCACCAAAACTGGAAGAAAATCCCCCAAAACCATAGATCCACCCCAAAGACCCCTAAACCTACCTGATCTTCTCCAAAACCCACAATCCACACCTATTTAACATAATGACAAACAAGAACCCAAACAAAACCTAATGGAGACACCAAAACACGTCAAAAACACCCCAAACAAGAACGGCATCACCACCAAAACTAGAAGAAAATCCCCCAAAACCATAGATCCACCCCAAAGACACCCTAAACCTACCTGATCTTCTCCAAAAACCACAATTTACACTTTTCCAACACGATGACCAACGAGAACCCAACAGAACCCAACAGAGACCCCAAAACACGTCAAAAACACCCCAAACAAGAACGGCATCACCACCAAAACTGGAAGAAAATCCCCCAAAACCATAGATCCACCCCAAAGACACCCTAAACCTACCTGATCTTCTCCAAAAACCACAATTTACCCTTTTCCAACATGATGACCAACGAGAACCCAACAGAACCCAACAGAGACCCCAAAAAACGTCAAAAACACCCCAAACAAGAATGGCATCACCACCAAAACTGGAAGAAAATCCCCCAAAACCATAGATCCACCCCAAAACCACCCTAAACCTACCTGATGTTCTCCAAAAACCACAATTTACCCTTTTCCAACACGATGACCAGCGAGAACCCAACAGAACCCAACAGAGACACCAAAAAACGTCAAAAACACCCCAAAAAATATCGGCATCACACCCAAAACTGGAAGAAAATACGCCAAAACCATAGATCCACCCCAAAACCACCCTAAACCTACCTGATGTTTTCCAAAAACCACAATTTAAACTTTTCCACCATGATAACCAACGAGAACCCAACAAAACCCAACGGAGACCCCAAAAAACGTCAAAAACACCCCAAACAAGAACGGCATCACCACCAAACTGGAAGAAATCCCCCAAAACCATAGATCCACCCCAAAGACACCCTAAACCTACCTGATCTTCTCCAAAACCCACAATCCACACCTATTTAACATAATGACAAACAAGAACCCAACAAAACCTAATGGAGACACCAAAACACGTCAAAAACACCCCAAACAAGAACGGCATCACCACCAAAACTAGAAGAAAAATCCCCCAAAACCATAGATCCACCCCAAAGACACCCTAAACCTACCTGATCTTCTCCAAAAACCACAATTTACACTTTTCCAAAACGATGACCAACGAGAACCCAACAGAACCCAACAGAGACCACAAAATACGTCAAAAACACCCCAAACAAGAACGGCATCACCACCAAAACTGGAAGAAAATCCCCCAAAACCATAGATCCACCCCAAAACCACCCTAAACCTACCTGATCTTCTCCAAAAACCACAATTTACCCTTTTCCAACACGATGACCAACGAGAACCCAACAGAACCCAACAGAGACCCCAAAAAACGTCAAAAACACCCCAAACAAGAACGGCATCACCACCAAAACTGGAAGAAAATCCCCAAAACCATAGATCCACCCCAAAACCACCCTAAACCTACCTGATGTTCTCCAAAACCCACAATCCACTCCTATTTAACATAATGACAAACAAGAACCCAACAAAACCTAATGGAGACCCCAAAACACGTAAAAACACCCCAAAAATATCGGCATCACCCCCAAAACTGGAAGAAAATCCGCCAAAACCATAGATCCACCCCAAAACCACCTAAACCTACCTGATCTTCTCCAAAACCCACAATTTACCCTTTTCCAAAACGATGACCAACGAGAACCCAACAGAACCCAACAGAGACCCCAAAAACGTCAAAACACCCAAACAAGAACGGCATCACCACCAAACTGGAAGAAAATCCCCCAAAACCATAGATCCACCCAAAGACACCCTAAACCTACCTGATCTTCTCCAAAAACCACAATTTACCCTTTTCCAACACGATGACCAACGAGAACCCCACAGAACCCAACAGAGACCCCAAAAAACGTCAAAAACACCCCAAACAAGAACGGCATCACCACCAAAACTGGAAGAAAATCCCCCAAAACCATAGATCCACCCCAAAACCACCCTAAAACTACCTGATCTTCTCCAAAACCCACAATCCACTCCTATTTAACATAATGACAAACAAGAACCCAACAAAACCTAATGGAGACCCCAAAACACGTAAAAAACACCCCAAAAAATATCGGCATCACCCCCAAAACTGGAAGAAAATACGCCAAAACCATAGATCCACCCCAAAACCACCCGAAACCTACCTGATCTTCTCCAAAAACCACAATTTACCCTTTTCCACCATGATAACCAACGAGAACCCAACAAAACCCAACGGAGACCCCAAAAAACGTCAAAAACACCCCAAACAAGAACGGCATCACCACCAAAACTGGAAGAAAATCCCCCAAAACCATAGATCCACCCCAAAGACACCCTAAACCTACCTGATCTTCTCCAAAACCCACAATCCACTCCTATTTAACATAATGACAAACAAGAACCCAACAAAACCTAATGGAGACACCAAAACACGTCAAAAACACCCCAAACAAGAACGGCATCACCACCAAAACTGGAAGAAAATCCCCCAAAACCATAGATCCACCCCAAAGACACCCTAAACCTACCTGATCTTCTCCAAAAACCACAATTTACCCTTTTCCAACACGATGACCAACGAGAACCCAACAGAACCCAACAGAGACCCCAAAAAACGTCAAAAACACCCCAAACAAGAACGGCATCACCACCAAAACTGGAAGAAAATCCCCCAAAACCATAGATCCACCCCAAAACCACCCTAAACCTACCTGATCTTCTCCAAAAACCACAATTTACCCTTTTCCAACACGATGACCAACGAGAACCCAACAGAACCCAACAGAGACCCCAAAAAACGTCAAAAACACCCCAAACAAGAACGGCATCACCACCAAAACTGGAAGAAAATCCCCCAAAACCATAGATCCACCCCAAAACCACCCTAAACCTACCTGATGTTCTCCAAAACCCACAATCCACTCCTATTTAACATAATGACAAACAAGAACCCAACAAAACCTAATGGAGACCCCAAAACACGTAAAAAACACCACAAAAAATATCGGCATCACCCCCAAAAGTGGAAGAAAATACGCCAAAACCATAGATCCACCCCAAAGACACCCTAAACCTACCTGATCTTCTCCAAAAACCACAATTTACCCTTTTCCACCATGATAACCAACGAGAACCCAACAAAACCCAACGGAGACCCCAAAAAACGTCAAAAACACCCCAAACAAGAACGGCATCACCACCAAAACTGGAAGAAAATCCCCCAAAACCATAGATCCACCCCAAAACCACCCTAAACCTACCTGATCTTCTCCAAAAACCACAATTTACCCTTTTCCAACACGATGACCAACGAGAACCCAACAGAACCCAACAGAGACCCCAAAAAACGTCAAAAACACCCCAAACAAGAACGGCATCACCACCAAAACTGGAAGAAAATCCCCCAAAACCATAGATCCACCCCAAAGACACCCTAAACCTACCTGATCTTCTCCAAAACCCACAATCCACACCTATTTAACATAATGACAAACAAGAACCCAACAGAACCCAACAGAGACCCCAAAACACGTCAAAAAAACCCCAAACAAGAACAGCATCACCCCCAAAACTGGAAGAAAATCCCCCAAAACCATAGATCCACCCCAAAACCACCCTAAAACTACCTGATGTTCTCCAAAACCCACAATCCACTCCTATTTAACTGAATGACAAACAAGAACCCAACAAAACCTAATGGAGACCCCAAAACACGTCAAAAACACCCCAAAAAATATCGGCATCACCCCCAAAACTAGAAGAAAATCCCCCAAAACCATAGATCCACCCCAAAGACACCCTAAACCTACCTGATGTTCTCCAAAACCCACAATTTACCCTTTTCCACCATGATAACCAACGAGAACCCAACAAAACCCAACGGAGACCCCAAAAAACGTCAAAAACACCCCAAACAAGAACGGCATCACCACCAAAACTGGAAGAAAATCCCCCAAAACCATAGATCCACCCCAAAGACACCCTAAACCTACCTGATCTTCTCCAAAAACCACAATTTACCCTTTTCCAACACGATGACCAACGAGAACCCAACAGAACCCAACAGAGACCCCAAAAAACGTCAAAAACACCCCAAACAAGAACGGCATCACCACCAAAACTGGAAGAAAATCCCCCAAAACCATAGATCCACCCCAAAGACACCCTAAACCTACCTGATCTTCTCCAAAACCCACAATTTACCCTTTTCCAACACGATGACCAACGAGAACCCAACAGAACCCAACAGAGACCCCAAAAAACGTCAAAAACACCCCAAACAAGAACGGCATCACCACCAAAACTGGAAGAAAATCCCCCAAAACCATAGATCCACCCCAAAGACACCCTAAACCTACCTGATGTTTTCCAAAAACCACAATTTACCCTTTTCCACCATGATAACCAACGAGAACCCAACAAAACCCAACGGAGACCCCAAAAAACGTCAAAAACACCCCAAACAAGAACGGCATCACCACCAAAACTGGAAGAAAATCCCCCAAAACCATAGATCCACCCCAAAGACACCCTAAACCTACCTGATCTTCTCCAAAAACCACAATTTACCCTTTTCCAACACGATGACCAACGAGAACCCAACAGAACCCAACAGAGACCCCAAAAAACGTCAAAAACACCCCAAACAAGAACGGCATCACCACCAAAACTGGAAGAAAATCCCCCAAAACCATAGATCCACCCCAAAGACACCCTAAACCTACCTGATGTTCTCCAAAAACCACAATATACCCTTTTCCAACACGATGACCAACGAGAACCCAACAGAACCCAACAGAGACCCCAAAAAACGTCAAAAACACCCCAAACAAGAACGGCATCACCACCAAAACTGGAAGAAAATCCCCCAAAACCATAGATCCACCCCAAAACCACCCTAAAACTACCTGATGTTCTCCAAAACCCACAATCCACTCCTATTTAACTGAATGACAAACAAGAACCCAACAAAACCTAATGGAGACCCCAAAACACGTAAAAAACACCCCAAAAAATATCGGCATCACCCCCAAAACTGGAAGAAAATACGCCAAAACCATAGATCCACCCCAAAACCACCCTAAACCTACCTGATGTTTTCCAAAAACCACAATTTACCCTTTTCCACCATGATAACCAACGAGAACCCAACAAAACCCAACGGAGACCCCAAAAAACGTCAAAAACACCCCAAACAAGAACGGCATCACCACCAAAACTGGAAGAAAATCCCCCAAAACCATAGATCCACCCCAAAGACACCCTAAACCTACCTGATCTTCTCCAAAACCCACAATCCACACCTATTTAACATAATGACAAACAAGAACCCAACAAAACCTAATGGAGACACCAAAACACGTCAAAAACACCCCAAACAAGAACGGCATCACCACCAAAACTGGAAGAAAATACGCCAAAACCATAGATCCACCCCAAAGACACCCTAAACCTACCTGATCTTCTCCAAAAACCACAATTTACCCTTTTCCAACACGATGACCAACGAGAACCCAACAGAACCCAACAGAGACCCCAAAAAACGTCAAAAACACCCCAAACAAGAACGGCATCACCACCAAAACTGGAAGAAAATCCCCCAAAACCATAGATCCACCCCAAAACCACCCTAAACCTACCTGATGTTCTCCAAAACCCACAATCCACTCCTATTTAACATAATGACAAACAAGAACCCAACAAAACCTAATGGAGACCCCAAAACACGTAAAAAACACCACAAAAAATATCGGCATCACCCCAAAACTGGAAGAAAATACGCCAAAACCATAGATCCACCCCAAAGACACCCTAAACCTACCTGATGTTCTCCAAAAACCACAATTTACCCTTTTCCACCATGATAACCAATGAGAACCCAACAAAACCCAACGGAGACCCCAAAAAACGTCAAAAACACCCCAAACAAGAACGGCATCACCACCAAAACTGGAAGAAAATCCCCCAAAACCATAGATCCACCCCAAAACCACCCTAAACCTACCTGATCTTCTCCAAAAACCACAATTTACCCTTTTCCAACACGATGACCAACGAGAACCCAACAGAACCCAACAGAGACCCCAAAAAACGTCAAAAACACCCCAAACAAGAACGGCATCACCACCAAAACTGGAAGAAAATCCCCCAAAACCATAGATCCACCCCAAAACCACCCTAAACCTACCTGATCTTCTCCAAAAACCACAATCCACACCTATTTAACATAATGACAAACAAGAACCCAACAAAACCTAATGGAGACATCAAAACACGTCAAAAAAACCCCAAACAAGAACAGCATCACCCCCAAAACTGGAAGAAAATCCCCCAAAACCATAGATCCACCCCAAAACCACCCTAAACCTACCTGATGTTCTCCAAAACCCACAATTTACCCTTTTCCACCATGATAACCAACGAGAACCCAACAAAACCCAACGGAGACCCCAAAAAACGTCAAAAACACCCCAAACAAGAACGGCATCACCCCCAAAACTGGAAGAAAATCCCCCAAAACCATAGATCCACCCCAAAACCACCCTAAACCTACCTGATCTTCTCCAAAAACCACAATTTACCCTTTTCCAAAACGATGACCAACGAGAACCCAACAGAACCCAACAGAGACCCCAAAAAACGTCAAAAACACCCCAAACAAGAACGGCATCACCACCAAAACTGGAAGAAAATCCCCCAAAACCATAGATCCACCCCAAAGACACCCTAAACCTACCTGATCTTCTCCAGAAACCACAATTTACCCTTTTCCAACACGATGACCAATGAGAACCCAACAGAACCCAACAGAGACCCCAAAAAACGTCAAAAACACCCCAAACAAGAACGGCATCACCACCAAAACTGGAAGAAAATCCCCCAAAACCATAGATCCACCCCAAAGACACCCTAAACCTACCTGATGTTCTCCAAAACCCACAATCCACACCTATTTAACATAATGACAAACAAGAACCCAACAAAACCTAATGGAGACCCCAAAAAACGTCAAAAACACCCCAAAAAATATCGGCATCACCCCCAAAACTGGAAGAAAATACGCCAAAACCATAGATCCACCCCAAAACCACCCTAAACCTACCTGATGTTTTCCAAAAACCACAATTTACCCTTTTCCACCATGATAACCAACGAGAACCCAACAAAACCCAACGGAGACCCCAAAAAACGTCAAAAACACCCCAAACAAGAACGGCATCACCACCAAAACTGGAAGAAAATCCCCCAAAACCATAGATCCACCCCAAAGACACCCTAAACCTACCTGATCTTCTCCAAAACCCACAATCCACACCTATTTAACATAATGACAAACAAGAACCCAACAAAACCTAATGGAGACACCAAAACACGTCAAAAACACCCCAAACAAGAACGGCATCACCACCAAAACTGGAAGAAAATCCCCCAAAACCATAGATCCACCCCAAAGACACCCTAAACCTACCTGATCTTCTCCAAAAACCACAATTTACCCTTTTCCAACATGATGACCAACGAGAACCCAACAGAACCCAACAGAGACCCCAAAAAACGTCAAAAACACCCCAAACAAGAATGGCATCACCACCAAAACTGGAAGAAAATCCCCCAAAACCATAGATCCACCCCAAAACCACCCTAAACCTACCTGATGTTCTCCAAAAACCACAATTTACCCTTTTCCAACACGATGACCAGCGAGAACCCAACAGAACCCAACAGAGACACCAAAAAACGTCAAAAACACCCCAAAAAATATCGGCATCACCCCCAAAACTGGAAGAAAATACGCCAAAACCATAGATCCACCCCAAAACCACCCTAAACCTACCTGATGTTTTCCAAAAACCACAATTTACCCTTTTCCACCATGATAACCAACGAGAACCCAACAAAACCCAACGGAGACCCCAAAAAACGTCAAAAACACCCCAAACAAGAACGGCATCACCACCAAAACTGGAAGAAAATCCCCCAAAACCATAGATCCACCCCAAAGACACCCTAAACCTACCTGATCTTCTCCAAAACCCACAATCCACACCTATTTAACATAATGACAAACAAGAACCCAACAAAACCTAATGGAGACACCAAAACACGTCAAAAACACCCCAAACAAGAACGGCATCACCACCAAAACTAGAAGAAAATCCCCCAAAACCATAGATCCACCCCAAAGACACCCTAAACCTACCTGATCTTCTCCAAAAACCACAATTTACCCTTTTCCAACACGATGACCAACGAGAACCCAACAGAACCCAACAGAGACCCCAAAACACGTCAAAAACACCCCAAACAAGAACGGCATCACCACCAAAACTGGAAGAAAATCCCCCAAAACCATAGATCCACCCCAAAGACACCCTAAACCTACCTGATCTTCTCCAAAAACCACAATTTACCCTTTTCCAACATGATGACCAACGAGAACCCAACAGAACCCAACAGAGACCCCAAAAAACGTCAAAAACACCCCAAACAAGAATGGCATCACCACCAAAACTGGAAGAAAATCCCCCAAAACCATAGATCCACCCCAAAACCACCCTAAACCTACCTGATGTTCTCCAAAAACCACAATTTACCCTTTTCCAACACGATGACCAGCGAGAACCCAACAGAACCCAACAGAGACACCAAAAAACGTCAAAAACACCCCAAAAAATATCGGCATCACCCCCAAAACTGGAAGAAAATACGCCAAAACCATAGATCCACCCCAAAACCACCCTAAACCTACCTGATGTTTTCCAAAAACCACAATTTACCCTTTTCCACCATGATAACCAACGAGAACCCAACAAAACCCAACGGAGACCCCAAAAAACGTCAAAAACACCCCAAACAAGAACGGCATCACCACCAAAACTGGAAGAAAATCCCCCAAAACCATAGATCCACCCCAAAGACACCCTAAACCTACCTGATCTTCTCCAAAACCCACAATCCACACCTATTTAACATAATGACAAACAAGAACCCAACAAAACCTAATGGAGACACCAAAACACGTCAAAAACACCCCAAACAAGAACGGCATCACCACCAAAACTAGAAGAAAATCCCCCAAAACCATAGATCCACCCCAAAGACACCCTAAACCTACCTGATCTTCTCCAAAAACCACAATTTACACTTTTCCAAAACGATGACCAACGAGAACCCAACAGAACCCAACAGAGACCACAAAATACGTCAAAAACACCCCAAACAAGAACGGCATCACCACCAAAACTGGAAGAAAATCCCCCAAAACCATAGATCCACCCCAAAACCACCCTAAACCTACCTGATCTTCTCCAAAAACCACAATTTACCCTTTTCCAACACGATGACCAACGAGAACCCAACAGAACCCAACAGAGACCCCAAAAAACGTCAAAAACACCCCAAACAAGAACGGCATCACCACCAAAACTGGAAGAAAATCCCCCAAAACCATAGATCCACCCCAAAACCACCCTAAACCTACCTGATGTTCTCCAAAACCCACAATCCACTCCTATTTAACATAATGACAAACAAGAACCCAACAAAACCTAATGGAGACCCCAAAACACGTAAAAAACACCCCAAAAAATATCGGCATCACCCCCAAAACTGGAAGAAAATCCGCCAAAACCATAGATCCACCCCAAAACCACCCTAAACCTACCTGATCTTCTCCAAAACCCACAATTTACCCTTTTCCAAAACGATGACCAACGAGAACCCAACAGAACCCAACAGAGACCCCAAAAAACGTCAAAAACACCCCAAACAAGAACGGCATCACCACCAAAACTGGAAGAAAATCCCCCAAAACCATAGATCCACCCCAAAGACACCCTAAACCTACCTGATCTTCTCCAAAAACCACAATTTACCCTTTTCCAACACGATGACCAACGAGAACCCCACAGAACCCAACAGAGACCCCAAAAAACGTCAAAAACACCCCAAACAAGAACGGCATCACCACCAAAACTGGAAGAAAATCCCCCAAAACCATAGATCCACCCCAAAACCACCCTAAAACTACCTGATCTTCTCCAAAACCCACAATCCACTCCTATTTAACATAATGACAAACAAGAACCCAACAAAACCTAATGGAGACCCCAAAACACGTAAAAAACACCCCAAAAAATATCGGCATCACCCCCAAAACTGGAAGAAAATACGCCAAAACCATAGATCCACCCCAAAACCACCCGAAACCTACCTGATCTTCTCCAAAAACCACAATTTACCCTTTTCCACCATGATAACCAACGAGAACCCAACAAAACCCAACGGAGACCCCAAAAAACGTCAAAAACACCCCAAACAAGAACGGCATCACCACCAAAACTGGAAGAAAATCCCCCAAAACCATAGATCCACCCCAAAGACACCCTAAACCTACCTGATCTTCTCCAAAACCCACAATCCACACCTATTTAACATAATGACAAACAAGAACCCAACAAAACCTAATGGAGACACCAAAACACGTCAAAAACACCCCAAACAAGAACGGCATCACCACCAAAACTGGAAGAAAATCCCCCAAAACCATAGATCCACCCCAAAGACACCCTAAACCTACCTGATCTTCTCCAAAAACCACAATTTACCCTTTTCCAACACGATGACCAACGAGAACCCAACAGAACCCAACAGAGACCCCAAAAAACGTCAAAAACACCCCAAACAAGAACGGCATCACCACCAAAACTGGAAGAAAATCCCCCAAAACCATAGATCCACCCCAAAACCACCCTAAACCTACCTGATCTTCTCCAAAAACCACAATTTACCCTTTTCCAACACGATGACCAACGAGAACCCAACAGAACCCAACAGAGACCCCAAAAAACGTCAAAAACACCCCAAACAAGAACGGCATCACCACCAAAACTGGAAGAAAATCCCCCAAAACCATAGATCCACCCCAAAGACACCCTAAACCTACCTGATCTTCTCCAAAAACCACAATCCACACCTATTTAACATAATGACAAACAAGAACCCAACAAAACCTAATGGAGACACCAAAACACGTCAAAAACACCCCAGTAAGAATGGCATCACCCCCAAAACTGGAAGAAAATCCCCCAAAACCATAGATCCACCCCAAAACCACCCTAAACCTACCTGATGTTCTGCAAAACCCACAATGTACCCTTTTCCACCATGATGACCAATGAGAACGCAAATAAACCCAACAGAGACCCCAAAACACGTCAAAAACACCCCAAAAAATATCGGCATCACCCCCAAATCTGGAAGAAAATCCCCCAAAACCATAGATCCAACCCAAAACCACCCTAAACCTACCTGATCTTCTCCAAAACCCACAATCCACACCTATTTAACATAATGACCAACAAGAACACAACAAAACGCAACGGAGACCCCAAAACACATCAAAAACACCCTAAAAAAGAACAGGTTCATGCCAAAAAATAGACGAAAACCCCAAATACCATAGATCCACCCCAAAGACACCCTAAACCTACCTGATGTTCTCCTAATCCCAAAGCACACTCCCAATCACCATAAAATGCATTAGGAACTCAACGAAACGCAACGGAAACCCCAAAACACTTCAAAATCACACGAAGAAAGGAGAGGATCACTCCCCCAAAAAGAAGAAAACCCAAATACCATGAATCCACGCGAAAAGTCCCCCTAAACCTACTTGAAGTTTTCCAAAACCCACAATTTACCCTTTTCCACCATGATGACCATGGAAAACCCAACGAAACCCAACGGAGACCCCAAAACACGTCAAACACACACCAAAAAATAACTAGACGTGAAGAAAAAAAAACAAAAGCAGGTGTTTTTGTTTTCTCACTGGTTCAAATCTCCTGTTGGGGGCGCTGGGCCGGTGAATGGAGTGATACGTGGATGATTGGTAGGTCCTAAACCCCCTGCAAGTCACTCTCCCTGTGGGCAACGAAGGGCTGTGGGAATTGCCACTAGTTAAATTCCCGGATGGGTCAGATAAAGTCGAAGACCAAGGACCAGAAAGGGAGCAACTTACCAGATATATGGTATATATATATGGTATAGGGGCCCCAGAAAATTAAAGAGTAAATTGAAAATGATCCATTACTATAAGATAGAATGACCAAAGGAACCCTTAAGACCCTATGTATTTTGATCCACGGAGGACGGGGTCTGTCAGGCTTTGAACATTAATAGTAGAATACCCGTGGATCCAGAAAAGAGCAAGCTGAAACATTGGAATTAGAAATTAGAGAGCAATTGATTAAGAACGAATATGTGCTACATTTGTGCCTGTGATGCACTTATATCACCAGATAACAGTAGCCTCTCCTATCCTGTTATCCTGCGACCCCGAGAACCAGATCAAAAACAACCTCACGGTTCGGACTTTCATCAAGGGGTCTGAGAAAGGAGAACTGTTCACAAAGGGACAGGTTAGGAATATGTATATGTATAGGAATGTTCATGTATATGTAACGCTTTACTAAAGCAATTTGCCACTTAAGGCGTGCATGACCTTGGTGGAACTACCCGTCCCGTGCTACATGGAACTGAGTAAACATACCTACTTTTCAATCTTACTTATCGTGGAGTCAGCTTTCTGTGAGTCATTTTGGTGAGCCAGGCAGGAGACAGTCTGCTCGGCTGCGGGATCGGCTGCGGCGCGGACGCCCCTAGGTGCACCCTGAGCGTTTTTGCTCGGAGGGGACTCCACTCTCAGCTGCTCACCGCAGGAGAAAAGATCTCCTGAAACTGCAGACAAACGGTACGTTTTCGGCTGCTGGAGGGATACTAACTGGAGTGTTAATAATTGTATGTGTTTTTATGTATGTATTTTGTGTTGACATTTTGTATGCTGTAATATTTGCATGTTGTAAGTATTTTGTGTCGAAAGTGTTTGTGTAAGTGTAAGGCTTTGCAACAAAGTGTTACAAGTCACTTCACGAAGAACACAGTCAGAGACAATACTTGTTTCGTTGGTTATCATCCTAAATTATATTCCTGTGGTATGAATGAGATGTGCTGGAGGCCTCCGTGTGCGACTGTGCTGTGTGAGTGAGACGCAGCGTTCTGCAAAGCGAGTGCAGAGTTCCGATCCGTTGTTCCGTACTCTCCGCAAGGGGAGTGGGCAGAGACGAACGAAGTGCTTGACAGACTGAAAAGAAGTGCTGTTTTGTCCAAGTTTGAGTGGTGGTGCCTACTATATGGGCCCGGTGTATCTTGTGTATCTTGTGTATCTTGTGTATCCTATTTTTGCTCTTAAATGTTTTGACTGTGACAAGAAAAAGGCAGGAGCATGATATGACATGCTTCCTGCAACATATGAGGCCCGCACAGGCCGAGACCTGGACTCGCTGAGACCTGAACAGGCCAAGAGACCGGAGCGGCACCGACAGACTGGAGCGGCGCTGGGAGACCCGAGACACTACGGAGGGAACTGCCACTGGACGGAGAGAGCCCTGAGAGACGCTGCAGATACACGGACGGCTCTGAGAGACACAGAATAGACCGGACAGAAGCTGCAAAACGCGGGGAAATTGAAGTGATTGCGGAACATCCGAGATCGAGTTGCTACAGGAGACCAGAGGCGTCAGTGGACACCGGTAGCCGACCCTCACCGTGTGGCGAGTCGGCACAGAGCAGAGGAGCGGACATCAGGACCCTGCAGCCTGTCTGACGGAACCATGGAGGCAGCGGCAGCAGCGGCTGTGCTGCTTCACTCCAGCCTTCTTTTTATAAAAGGTTTATCTTGCAATGCAAAAAAGACTGTTAGTCCCCAGATCGGTGTTATAACTATTACTAATGATGACTTAGCGCTATTGCAGGGCACGAGTGCAGAGACGCAGACTACACTGCCAAATGACCACAAGCACGTTCTTTCACTAGCCTAAGGTTGCATCTGGCACTGCCTGCAGACGTATAGCAGACGTTACACTCTCTTTCCTAACTAGTAATCATGTGTCTCACCCATCTGTGGTGAATGGCCAGTGGCAAAAAGAAAAGGGAGGAGACAAAGGCAGAAACGGTACAAGGAGGATGCCACTGACACTAACAGCATGGGTAATAGGAGTAGTATAAGTGACACAGGTGACGGTGCAGGTCGCTCTGCCTGCTGCTCGCTCTCGCCGGCCTGTGCACTGCCGCCGACGGTGTTAGAGTAAAATGTGAAGACTGCTCAGATGGCAGTTATGAGAGTGCTTATGTGAAGAAGATGTGTGCTGAATCTGACTTTGTGTGCAACAGTGGTCAGTGTGTGCCAAACAGATGGCCGTGTGATGGGGATCCGGATTGTGAAGATCGGTCTGACGAAAGTGCTGAGCTGTGTCATATGAGAACAGTGTCATGGAAATGTGATGGTGAAATAGACTGTGACAGTGGAGAAGATGAAGAGAATTGTGGCAATGTGACTTGTAGTGCATCAGAGTTCACATGCAGTAGTGGACAATGTATTTCCAAAAGCTTTGCCTGCAAAGGTCAGGGTGACTGCTCCGACCACTCGGATGAATCTTTGGAACACTGTGGCCGCCTGCCTGCACCTCCAGTGACGTGTTCTACGAGTGAGGTGCAGTGCGGCTCAGGTGAATGTATCTACAAGAAGAGGTGATGTGAAAGAGATCCTTATTGCAAGGATGGAAGTGATGAAATTAATTGCCCTTCCTGGACCAGTTCAGATGTGAAGATGGGAACTGTGTCCATGGGAGTAGGCAGTGCAGCGGTGTGAGAGACTGTCTGGAAGGCACTGATGAAGCAAACTGTAACAATTCAGTGCTCTGGACCTGGCAAATTCAAGTGTAGAAGTGGCGAATGCATAGATATCAATAAAGTGTGTAACCAGCAGAGGACTGCAAGGACTGGGGTGATGAGCCCCTGAAGCAATGCAACATAAACGACTGTGACTGTCCAGCTGAGTTTGAGTTTGTAAACAAGAGAAACTGTGGAGATATTGATGAATACCAAAACCCTGGTATCTGTAGTCAAATCTGTATCAACGTGAAAGGTGGCCACAAATGTGAATGTAGCCGTGGCTATCAGATGAGTCGTGCTACAGGAACCTGGAAAGGGCCTTGTCAGAAGATAAAAAAGAAAGTGTTTCAACAAGCAGCTACGAGAGGAAAGAATCACTGAACCCCCGATGTGAGGGACTGTACCTTGTTTTACTGACTACTGAAACAGCTGTGAGAACTGCAGAAAGGGACCCACGCATCCAGAATAAAAGGACCAGTAACTACTGAAACTTGGAGGGTTGAGTGCGCTCCTGGGAAACTGAAACTCAAGCTAAGGAAGAACTAATGTTCTGGCAATGAGTCTCTGCATGAATTAAGGATGCCAAATAAAGAGGACAAGCCTAAAGGGAGCACTCTCAGCTGTTCACCGCAGGAGCAAAGATCTCCTGAAACTGCAGACAAATGGTTCGTTTTCGGCTGCTGGAGGGATACTAACTGGAGTGTTAATAATTGTATGTGTTTTTATGTATGTATTTTGTGTTGAATCATAGAATCATAGAATCATAGAATATCCTTAGTTGGAAGGGACCCTTAAGGATCATCAAGTCCAACTCTTGACACCGCACAGGTCTACCCAAAAGTTCAGACCATTTGCCTAAGTTCACAGTCCAATCTCTTCTTAAATTCAGACAGGCTCGATGCAGTGACCACTTCCCTGGGGAGCCTGTTCCAGTGTGCAACCACCCTATGAAGAACCCCCTCCTGACGTCCAGCCTAAATTTCCCCTGCCTCAGCTTAACTCCGTTCCCGCGGGTCCTGTCACTAGTGTTGATGGAGAAAAGGTCTCCTGCCTCTCGACACCCCCTTACGAGGAAGTTGTAGACTGCGATGAGGTCTCCCCTCAGCCTCCTCTTCTCCAGGCTGAACAGGCCCAGTGACCTCAGCCGTTCCTCGTACGTCTTCCCCTCCAGGCCTTTCACCATCTTCATAGCCCTCCTCTGGACACTTTCCAACAGTTTCATGTCCTTTTTATACTGTGGTGCCCAGAACTGCACACAGTACTCGAGGTGAGGCCGCACCAGCGCAGAGTAGAGCGGGACAATCACCTCCCTTGACCTACTAGCGATGCCGTTCTTGATGCACCCCAGGACACGATTGGCCCTCCTGGCTGCCAGAGCACATTGCTGGCTCATATTCAACTTGCTGTCTACCACGACCCCCAGATCCCTCTCTTCTAGGCTGCTCTCCAGCGTCTCATCGCCCAGTCTGTACGTGCAGCCAGGGTTTCCCCGTCCCAGGTGCAGGACCCGGCACTTGCTCTTATTGAACCTCATGCGGTTGGTGATCGCCCAGCTCTCCAACCTGTCCATATCCCTCTGTAAGGCCTTTACGCCCTCATTCGAGTCCACAACTCCTCCAAGTTTGGTGTCATCAGCAAACTTGCTCAAAATATCCTCTATTCCTACATCCAGATCGTTTATAAAAATATTGAAAAGTACCGGCCCTAAAATGGAGCCTTGAGGGACCCCACTGGTGACCGCCCGCCAGCCTGACGCAGCCCCATTTACCATAACCCTTTGGGCCCTGCCCGTTAGCCAATTGCTCACCCATCGTATGATGTTTTTATTTAGCTGTATGGTGGACATTTTGTCCAGTAAGATCCTATGGGAAACCGTGTCAAAAGCCTTGCAAAGTCCAAAAAAAATCACATCAGCTGGTTTCCCTTGGTCCACCATACGGGTGATCTTATCATAAAAGGAAATCAGGTTAGTTAGGCAGGACCTACCCTTCACAAACCCATGATGGCTGGGACCACTGACTGCTTTGTCCCCCAGGTGCGCCTCAATAAGTTCGAGAACCAACTTCTCCATGATTTTACCAGGCACTGACGTGAGACTGACAGGCCTGTAATTGCTAGGGTCTTCTTTCTGACCCTTCTTGAAAATCGGCACAGCATTTGCCAGCTTCCAGTCTACCGGGACCTCTCCAAATTCCCAGGATCGTTTAAAAATAATTGAAAGAGGTTCCGCAATGACGTCCGCCAGCTCTTTCAGCACCCGGGGATGAATCCCATCCGGATCCATGGACTTGTAGGGATCCAGGTGGAGTAACAAATCCCGCACACGTTCAGGGTCAGTTGGGAGTTTGTCATCCCCACCGTCCCGGCCCTCCAGCTCAGGGCACCCTGCGTCCCGAAGCCCATCATCGGCATTGAAGACAGAGGCAATGAAGGCGTTAAGCGTCTCTGCTTTGCCTACGTCATCGTCTGTGAGGAGACCTTCCCTATCAAGGAGCGGACCTATGTATTTTTTAGTTCTCCTTTTTCCATTTACATATCTAAAAAAACCCTTTTTATTTTCTCTCACAGACACAGCCAGCTTCAACTCTAGCTGTGCTTTGGCCACTCGAACTTTCTCCCTACAAACACGAACAGCATCCCTCTATTCTTTCCATGACGCCTGGCCCTCCTTCCAGTAGCGAAACAATCTCTGTTTACGCCTAATTTCCATTAGAACGTTCCTGGTCAGCCACGCCGGCCTCCTGCCCCGCCTGCCTGACTTGCGATATTTAGGAATTGCCTGATCTTGTGCTTCTAGGAGGCATCGCTTAAAGAGTGACCAGCACTGGTGGACATCGAGCCCTTCAAGAGCAGCTTCCCAGGGGACCTTGCTGACTAGTTCCCTGAGCAGCCTGAAGTCCGCTTTCCCCATATCTAGGGATGAGGTTTTGGTGGCACTTTTCCTTCTGTCACCATAAATTTTGAACTCAACCACTTCATGGTCGTATAGCAGACGTTACACTCTCTTTCCTAACTAGTAATCATGTGTCTCACCCATCTGTGGTGAATGGCCAGTGGCAAAAAGAAAAGGGGGGAGACAAAGACAGAAACGGTACAAGGAGGATGCCACTGACACTAACAGCATGGGTAATAGGAGTAGTATAAGTGACACAGGTGACGGTGCAGGTCGCTCTGCCTGCTGCTCGCTCTCGCCGGCCTGAGCACTGCTACAGGAAGGTGGAAAGGGCCTTATCAGATGATAAAAAGAAGAAAGATAAAAAAGAAAGTGTAAAAATACAAAAGAATGTATCAGAAAATAAAAAAATTAAGTGTTTTAACAAGTAGCCTCGAGAGGAAAGAATCACTGAACCCCCGATGTGAGGGACTATACCTTTTTTTACTGGCTACTGAAACAAGGCCCTTTCCAGGTTCCTATAGCAGGACTCATCTGATAGCCACGGCTACATTCACATTTGTAGCCACCTTTCACGTTAATACGGATTTGACTACAGATACCAGGGTTTTGGCATTCATCAGTATCTCCACAGTTTCGCTTGTTTACAAACTCAAACTCAGCTGGACAGTCACAGTCGTTTATGTTGCGTTCCTTCAGGGGCTCATCACCCCAGTCCTTGCAGTCTCTCTGCTGGTTACACACTTTATTGATATCTATGCATTCGCCACTTCTGCACTTGAATTTGCCAGGTCCAGAGCACTGAATTGTTACAGTTTGCTCCATCAGTGCCTTCCAGACAGTCTCTCACACCACTGCACTGCCTACTCCCATGGACACAGTTCCCATCTTCACATCTGAACTGGTCCAGGAAGGGCAATTAATTTCATCACTTCCATCCTTGCAATAAGGATCTCTTTCACATCACCTCTTCTTGTAGATACATTCACCTGAGCCGCACTGCACCTCACTCGTAGAACACGTCACTGGAGGTGCAGGCTGGCGGCCACAGTGTTCCAAAGATTCATCCGAGTGGTCGGAGCAGTCAGCATCATCATCACACACCCACCTGATAGGGATGCAGGTAAAACTCTTGCACTGAAAGTCATGAACACTAGAGGTAGGAGGTGCACACTCCAGCTCATCGCTACCATCACTGCAGTCATCTTGAACAGTGCAGACAAAGCTTTTGGAAATACATTGCCCACTACTGCATGTGAATTCTGCTGCACTACAAGTCACAATGCCACAATTCTCTTCATCTTCTCCACTGTAACAGTTCTTTTCACCATCACATTTCCAGGATACCAGGATACGCTGGACTGACTGAGGACAACAGCTAATTTCATTTACCCGACATGTTCTCATATGACACAACTCAGCACTCTCATCAGACCCATCTTCACAATCCGGATCCCCATCACACGGCCATCTGTTTGGCACACACTGACCACTGTTGCACACAAAGTCAAGTACAGCACACGTCTTCTTCACATAAGCACTCTCATAACTGCTATCTGAGCAGTCTTCACATTTTACTCTAACACCGTCGGCGGCAGTGCACAGGCCGGCGAGAGCGAGCAGCAGGCAGAGCGACCTGCACCGTCACCTGTGTCACTTATACTACTCCTATTACCCATGCTGTTAGTGTCAGTGGCATCCTCCTTGTACCGTTTCTGCCTTTGTCTCCTCCCTTTTCTTTTTGCCACTGGCCATTCACCACAGATGGGTGAGACACATGATTACTAGTTAGGAAAGAGAGTGTAACGTCTGCTATACGTCTGCAGGCAGTGCCAGATGCAACCTTAGGCTAGTGAAAGAACGTGCTTGTGGTCATTTGGCAGTGTAGTCTGCGTCTCTGCACTCGTGCCCTGCAATAGCGCTAAGTCATCATTAGTAATAGTTATAACACCGATCTGGGGACTAACAGTCTTTTTTGCATTGCAAGATAAACCTTTTATAAAAAGAAGGCTGGAGTGAAGCAGCACAGCCGCTGCTGCCGCTGCCTCCATGGTTCCGTCAGACAGGCTGCAGGGTCCTGATGTCCGCTCCTCTGCTCTGTGCCGACTCGCCACACGGTGAGGGTCGGCTACCGGTGTCCACTGACGCCTCTGGTCTCCTGTAGCAACTCGATCTCGGATGTTCCGCAATCACTTCAATTTCCCCGCGTTTTGCAGCTTCTGTCCGGTCTATTCTGTGTCTCTCAGAGCCGTCCGTGTATCTGCAGCGTCTCTCAGGGCTCTCTCCGTCCAGTGGCAGTTCCCTCCGTAGTGTCTCGGGTCTCCCAGCGCCGCTCCAGTCTGTCGGTGCCGCTCCGGTCTCTTGGCCTGTTCAGGTCTCAGCGAGTCCAGGTCTCGGCCTGTGCGGGCCTCATATGTTGCAGGAAGCATGTCATATCATGCTCCTGCCTTTTTCTTGTCACAGTCAAAACATTTAAGAGCAAAAATAGGATACACAAGATACACAAGATACACAAGATACACCGGGCCCATATAGTAGGCACCACCACTCAAACTTGGACAAAACAGCACTTCTTTTCAGTCTGTCAAGCACTTCGTTCGTCTCTGCCCACTCCCCTTGCGGAGAGTACGGAACAACGGATCGGAACTCTGCACTCGCTTTGCAGAACGCTGCGTCTCACTCACACAGCACAGTCGCACACGGAGGCCTCCAGCACATCTCATTCATACCACAGGAATATAATTTAGGATGATAACCAACGAAACAAGTATTGTCTCTGACTGTGTTCTTCGTGAAGTGACTTGTAACACTTTGTTGCAAAGCCTTACACTTACACAAACACTTTCGACACAAAATACTTACAACATGCAAATATTACAGCATACAAAATGTCAACACAAAATACATACATAAAAACACATACAATTATTAACACTCCAGTTAGTATCCCTCCAGCAGCCGAAAACGTACCGTTTGTCTGCAGTTTCAGGAGATCTTTTCTCCTGCGGTGAGCAGCTGAGAGTGGAGTCCCCTCCGAGCAAAAACGCTCAGGGTGCACCTAGGGGCGTCCGCGCCGCAGCCGATCCCGCAGCCGAGCAGACTGTCTCCTGCCTGGCTCACCAAAATGACTCACAGAAAGCTGACTCCACGATAAGTAAGATTGAAAAGTAGGTATGTTTACTCAGTTCCATGTAGCACGGGACGGGTAGTTCCACCAAGGTCATGCACGCCTTAAGTGGCAAATTGCTTTAGTAAAGCGTTACATATACATGAACATTCCTATACATATACATATTCCTAACCTGTCCCTTTGTGAACAGTTCTCCTTTCTCAGACCCCTTGATGAAAGTCCGAACCGTGAGGTTGTTTTTGATCTGGTTCTCGGGGTCGCAGGATAACAGGATAGGAGAGGCTACTGTTATCTGGTGATATAAGTGCATCACAGGCACAAATGTAGCACATATTCGTTCTTAATCAATTGCTCTCTAATTTCTAATTCCAATGTTTCAGCTTGCTCTTTTCTGGATCCACGGGTATTCTACTATTAATGTTCAAAGCCTGACAGACCCCGTCCTCCGTGGATCAAAATACATAGGGTCTTAAGGGTTCCTTTGGTCATTCTATCTTATAGTAATGGATCATTTTCAATTTACTCTTTAATTTTCTGGGGCCCCTATACCATATATATATACCATATATCTGGTAAGTTGCTCCCTTTCTGGTCCTTGGTCTTCGACTTTATCTGACCCATCCGGGAATTTAACTAGTGGCAATTCCCACAGCCCTTCGTTGCCCACAGGGAGAGTGACTTGCAGGGGGTTTAGGACCTACCAATCATCCACGTATCACTCCATTCACCGGCCCAGCGCCCCCAACAGGAGATTTGAACCAGTGAGAAAACAAAAACACCTGCTTTTGTTTTTTTTTCTTCACGTCTAGTTATTTTTTGGTGTGTGTTTGACGTGTTTTGGGGTCTCCGTTGGGTTTCGTTGGGTTTTCCATGGTCATCATGGTGGAAAAGGGTAAATTGTGGGTTTTGGAGAACTTCAGGTAGGTTTAGGGGGACTTTTCGCGTGGATTCATGGTATTTGGGTTTTCTTCTTTTTGGGGGAGTGATCCTCTCCTTTCTTCATTATGTTAAATAGGAGTGGATTGTGGGTTTTGGAGAACATCAGGTAGGTTTAGGGTGGTTTTGGGGGGATCTATGTTTTGGGGGATTTTCTTCCAGTTTTGGGGGTGATGCCGTTCTTGTTTGGGGTGTTTTTGACGTTTTTTGGGGTCTCTGTTGGGTTTTGTTGGGTTCTCGTTGGTCATCGTGTTGGAAAAGGGTAAATTGTGGGTTTTGGAGAACATCAGGTAGGTTTAGGGTGGTTTTGGGTTGGATCTATGGTTTTGGGGGATTTTCTTCCAGTTTTGGGGGTGATGCCGATATTTTTTGGGGTGTTTTTTACGTGTTTTGGGGTCTCCATTAGGTTTTGTTGGGTTCTTGTTTGTCATTATGTTAAATAGGAGTGGATTGTGGGTTTTGGAGAAGATTAGGTAGGTTTAGGGTGGTTTTGGGGTGGATCTATGGTTTTGGGGGATTTTCTTCCAGTTTTGGTGGTGATGCCGTTCTTGTTTGGGGTGTTTTTGACGTTTTTTGTGGTCTCTGTTGGGTTCTGTTGGGTTCTCGTTGGTCATCGTGTTGGAAAAGGGTAAATTGTGGTTTTTGGAGAAGATCAGGTAGGTTTAGGGTGGTTTTGGGGTGGATCTATGGTTTTGGCGGATTTTCTTCCAGTTTTGGGGGTGATGCCGTTCTTGTTTGGGGTGTTTTTGACGTTTTTTGGGGTCTCCGTTGGGTTTTGTTGGGTTCTCGTTGGTTATCATGGTGGAAAAGGGTAAATTGTGGTTTTTGGAGAACATCAGGTAGGTTTAGGGTGGTTTTGGGGTGGATCTATGGTTTTGGCGTATTTTCTTCCAGTTTTGGGGGTGATGCCGAAATTTTTTGGGGTGTTTTTTACGTGTTTTGGGGTCTCCATTAGGTTTTGTTGGGTTCTTGTTTGTCATTATGTTAAATAGGAGTGGATTGTGGGTTTTGGAGAACATCAGGTAGTTTTAGGGTGGTTTTGGGGTGGATCTATGGTTTTGGGGGATTTTCTTCCAGTTTTGGTGGTGATGCCGTTCTTGTTTGGGGTGTTTTTGACGTTTTTTGTGGTCTCTGTGTGGTTCTGTTGGGTTCTCGTTGGTCATCGTGTTGGAAAAGGGTAAATTGTGGGTTTTGGAGAAGATCAGGTAGGTTTAGGGTGTCTTTGGGGTGGATCTATGGTTTTGGGGGATTTTCTTCCAGTTTTGGGGGTGATGCCGTTCTTGTTTGGGGTGTTTTTGACGTTTTTTGGGGTCTCCGTTGGGTTTTGTTGGGTTCTCGTTGGTTATCATGGTGGAAAAGGGTAAATTGTGGGTTTTGGAGAACATCAGGTAGGTTTAGGGTGGTTTTCGGGTGGATCTATGGTTTTGGCGTATTTTCTTCCAGTTTTGGGGGTGATGCCGATATTTTTTGGGGTGTTTTTTACGTGTTTTGGGGTCTCCATTAGGTTTTGTTGGGTTCTTGTTTGTCATTATGTTAAATAGGAGTGGATTGTGGGTTTTGGAGAACATCAGGTAGGTTTAGGGTGGTTTTGGGGTGGATCTATGGTTTTGGGGGATTTTCTTCCAGTTTTGGTGGTGATCCTTTTCTTGTTTGGGGTGTTTTTGACGTGTTTTGGTGTCTCCATTAGGTTTTGTTGGGTTCTTGTTTGTCATTATGTTAAATAGGTGTGGATTGTGGGTTTTGGAGAACATCAGGTAGGTTTAGGGTGGTTTTGGGGTGGATCTATGGTTTTGGGGGATTTTCTTCCAGTTTTGGGGGTGATGCCGTTCTTGTTTGGGGTGTTTTTGACGTTTTTTGGGGTCTCCGTTGGGTTTTGTTGGGTTCTCGTTGGTTATCATGGTGGAAAAGGGTAAATTGTGGGTTTTGGAGAACATCAGGTAGGTTTAGGGTGGTTTTGGGGTGGATCTATGGTTTTGGCGTATTTTCTTCCAGTTTTGGGGGTGATGCCGATATTTTGTGTGGTGTTTTTTACGTGTTTTGGGGTCTCCATTAGGTTTTGTTGGGTTCTTGTTTGTCATTATGTTAAATAGGTGTGGATTGTGGGTTTTGGAGAACATCAGGTAGGTTTAGGGTGGTTTTGGGGTGGATCTATGGTTTTGGGGGATTTTCTTCCAGTTTTGGTGGTGATGCCGTTCTTGTTTGGGGTGTTTTTGACGTTTTTTGGGGTCTCTGTTGGGTTCTGTTGGGTTCTCGTTGGTCATCGTGTTGGAAAAGGGGAAATTGTGGTTTTTGGAGAAGATCAGGTAGGTTTAGGGTGTCTTTGGGGTGGATCTATGGTTTTGGGGGATTTTCTTCCAGTTTTGGTGGTGATGCCGTTCTTGTTTGGGGTGTTTTTGACGTTTTTTGGGGTCTCTGTTGGGTTCTGTTGGGTTCTCGTTGGTCATCGTGTTGGAAAAGGGTAAATTGTGGTTTTTGGAGAACATCAGGTAGGTTTAGGGTGTCTTTGGGGTGGATCTATGGTTTTGGCGGATTTTCTTCCATTTTTGGTGGTGATGCCGTTCTTGTTTGGGGTGTTTTTGACGTGTTTTGGTGTCTCCATTAAGTTTTGTTGGGTTCTTGTTTGTCATTATGTTAAATAGGTGTGGATTGTGGGTTTTGGAGAAGATCAGGTAGGTTTAGGGTGTCTTTGGGGTGGATCTATGGTTTTGGGGGATTTTCTTCCAGTTTTGGTGGTGATGCCGTTCTTGTTTGGGGTGTTTTTGACGTTTTTTGGGGTCTCCGTTGGGTTTTGTTGGGTTCTCGTTGGTTATCATGGTGGAAAAGGGTAAATTGTGGGTTTTGGAGAACATCAGGTAGGTTTAGGGTGGTTTTGGGGTGGATCTATGGTTTTGGCGTATTTTCTTCCAGTTTTGGGGGTGATGCCGATATTTTGTGTGGTGTTTTTTACGTGTTTTGGGGTCTCCATTAGGTTTTGTTGGGTTCTTGTTTGTCATTATGTTAAATAGGTGTGGATTGTGGGTTTTGGAGAACATCAGGTAGGTTTAGGGTGGTTTTGGGGTGGATCTATGGTTTTGGGGGATTTTCTTCCAGTTTTGGTGGTGATGCCGTTCTTGTTTGGGGTGTTTTTGACGTTTTTTGGGGTCTCTGTTGGGTTCTGTTGGGTTCTCGTTGGTCATCGTGTTGGAAAAGGGGAAATTGTGGTTTTTGGAGAACATCAGGTAGGTTTAGGGTGTCTTTGGGGTGGATCTATGGTTTTGGGGGATTTTCTTCCAGTTTTGGTGGTGATGCCGTTCTTGTTTGGGGTGTTTTTGACGTTTTTTGGGGTCTCTGTTGGGTTCTGTTGGGTTCTCGTTGGTCATCGTGTTGGAAAAGGGTAAATTGTGGTTTTTGGAGAACATCAGGTAGGTTTAGGGTGTCTTTGGGGTGGATCTATGGTTTTGGCGGATTTTCTTCCATTTTTGGTGGTGATGCCGTTCTTGTTTGGGGTGTTTTTGACGTGTTTTGGTGTCTCCATTAAGTTTTGTTGGGTTCTTGTTTGTCATTATGTTAAATAGGTGTGGATTGTGGGTTTTGGAGAAGATCAGGTAGGTTTAGGGTGTCTTTGGGGTGGATCTATGGTTTTGGGGGATTTTCTTCCAGTTTTGGTGGTGATGCCGTTCTTGTTTGGGGTGTTTTTGACGTTTTTTGGGGTCTCCGTTGGGTTTTGTTGGGTTCTCGTTGGTTATCATGGTGGAAAAGGGTAAATTGTGGGTTTTGGAGAACATCAGGTAGGTTTAGGGTGATTTTGGGGTGGATCTATGGTTTTGGCGTATTTTCTTCCAGTTTTGGGGGTGATGCCGATATTTTTTGTGGTGTTTTTTACGTGTTTTGGGGTCTCCATTAGGTTTTGTTGGGTTCTTGTTTGTCATTATGTTAAATAGGAGTGGATTGTGGGTTTTGGAGAACATCAGGTAGGTTTAGGGTGGTTTTGGGGTGGATCTATGGTTTTGGGGGATTTTCTTCCAGTTTTGGTGGTGATGCCGTTCTTGTTTGGGGTGTTTTTGACGTTTTTTGTGGTCTCTGTTGGGTTCTGTTGGGTTCTCGTTGGTCATCGTGTTGGAAAAGGGTAAATTGTGGTTTTTGGAGAACATCAGGTAGGTTTAGGGTGTCTTTGGGGTGGATCTATGGTTTTGGGGGATTTTCTTCCAGTTTTGGTGGTGATGCCGTTCTTGTTTGGGGTGTTTTTGACTTTTTTTGGGGTCTCTGTTGGGTTCTGTTGGGTTCTCGTTGGTCATCGTGTTGGAAAAGGGTAAATTGTGGTTTTTGGAGAACATCAGGTAGGTTTAGGGTGTCTTTGGGGTGGATCTATGGTTTTGGCGGATTTTCTTCCATTTTTGGTGGTGATGCCGTTCTTGTTTGGGGTGTTTTTGACGTGTTTTGGTGTCTCCATTAAGTTTTGTTGGGTTCTTGTTTGTCATTATGTTAAATAGGTGTGGATTGTGGGTTTTGGAGAACATCAGGTAGGTTTAGGGTGTCTTTGGGGTGGATCTATGGTTTTGGGGGATTTTCTTCCAGTTTTGGTGGTGATCCTTTTCTTGTTTGGGGTGTTTTTGACGTGTTTTGGTGTCTCCATTAGGTTTTGTTGGGTTCTTGTTTGTCATTATGTTAAATAGGTGTGGATTGTGGTTTTTGGAGAACATCAGGTAGGTTTAGGGTGGTTTTGGGGTGGATCTATGGTTTTGGGGGATTTTCTTCCAGTTTTGGGGGTGATGCCGTTCTTGTTTGGGGTGTTTTTGACGTTTTTTGGGGTCTCCGTTGGGTTTTGTTGGGTTCTCGTTGGTTATCATGGTGGAAAAGGGTAAATTGTGGTTTTTGGAGAACATCAGGTAGGTTTAGGGTGGTTTTGGGGTGGATCTATGGTTTTGGCGTATTTTCTTCCAGTTTTGGGGGTGATGCCGATATTTTTTGTGGTGTTTTTTACGTGTTTTGGGGTCTCCATTAGGTTTTGTTGGGTTCTTGTTTGTCATTATGTTAAATAGGAGTGGATTGTGGGTTTTGGAGAACATCAGGTAGGTTTAGGGTGTCTTTGGGGTGGATCTATGGTTTTGGGGGATTTTCTTCCAGTTTTGGTGGTGATGCCGTTCTTGTTTGGGGTGTTTTTGACGTTTTTTGGGGTCTCCGTTGGGTTTTGTTGGGTTCTCGTTGGTTATCATGGTGGAAAAGGGTAAATTGTGGTTTTTGGAGAACATCAGGTAGGTTTAGGGTGGTTTTGGGGTGGATCTATGGTTTTGGCGTATTTTCTTCCAGTTTTGGGGGTGATGCCGATATTTTTTGGGGTGTTTTTTACGTGTTTTGGGGTCTCCATTAGGTTTTGTTGGGTTCTTGTTTGTCATTATGTTAAATAGGAGTGGATTGTGGGTTTTGGAGAACATCAGGTAGGTTTAGGGTGGTTTTGGGGTGGATCTATGGTTTTGGGGGATTTTCTTCCAGTTTTGGTGGTGATGCCGTTCTTGTTTGGGGTGTTTTTGACGTTTTTTGTGGTCTCTGTTGGGTTCTGTTGGGTTCTCGTTGGTCATCGTGTTGGAAAAGGGTAAATTGTGGGTTTTGGAGAAGATCAGGTAGGTTTAGGGTGTCTTTGGGGTGGATCTATGGTTTTGGGGGATTTTCTTCCAGTTTTGGTGGTGATGCCGTTCTTGTTTGGGGTGTTTTTGACGTTTTTTGGGGTCTCCGTTGGGTTTTGTTGGGTTCTCGTTGGTTATCATGGTGGAAAAGGGTAAATTGTGGGTTTTGGAGAACATCAGGTAGGTTTAGGGTGGTTTTGGGGTGGATCTATGGTTTTGGCGGATTTTCTTCCAGTTTTGGGGGTGATGCCGATATTTTTTGGGGTGTTTTTTACGTGTTTTGGGGTCTCCATTAGGTTTTGTTGGGTTCTTGTTTGTCATTATGTTAAATAGGAGTGGATTGTGGGTTTTGGAGAACATCAGGTAGTTTTAGGGTGGTTTTGGGGTGGATCTATGGTTTTGGGGGATTTTCTTCCAGTTTTGGTGGTGATCCTTTTCTTGTTTGGGGTGTTTTTGACGTGTTTTGGTGTCTCCATTAGGTTTTGTTGGGTTCTTGTTTGTCATTATGTTAAATAGGTGTGGATTGTGGGTTTTGGAGAACATCAGGTAGGTTTAGGGTGGTTTTGGGGTGGATCTATGGTTTTGGGGGATTTTCTTCCAGTTTTGGGGGTGATGCCGTTCTTGTTTGGGGTGTTTTTGACGTTTTTTGGGGTCTCCGTTGGGTTTTGTTGGGTTCTCGTTGGTTATCATGGTGGAAAAGGGTAAATTGTGGGTTTTGGAGAACATCAGGTAGGTTTAGGGTGGTTTTGGGGTGGATCTATGGTTTTGGCGTATTTTCTTCCAGTTTTGGGGGTGATGCCGATATTTTTTGTGGTGTTTTTTACGTGTTTTGGGGTCTCCATTAGGTTTTGTTGGGTTCTTGTTTGTCATTATGTTAAATAGGAGTGGATTGTGGGTTTTGGAGAACATCAGGTAGGTTTAGGGTGGTTTTGGGGTGGATCTATGGTTTTGGGGGATTTTCTTCCAGTTTTGGTGGTGATGCCGTTCTTGTTTGGGGTGTTTTTGACGTTTTTTGGGGTCTCTGTTGGGTTCTGTTGGGTTCTCGTTGGTCATCGTGTTGGAAAAGGGTAAATTGTGGTTTTTGGAGAACATCAGGTAGGTTTAGGGTGTCTTTGGGGTGGATCTATGGTTTTGGGGGATTTTCTTCCAGTTTTGGTGGTGATGCCGTTCTTGTTTGGGGTGTTTTTGACGTGTTTTGGGGTCTCTGTTGGGTTCTGTTGGGTTCTCGTTGGTCATCGTGTTGGAAAAGGGTAAATTGTGGTTTTTGGAGAACATCAGGTAGGTTTAGGGTGTCTTTGGGGTGGATCTATGGTTTTGGGGGATTTTCTTCCATTTTTGGTGGTGATGCCGTTCTTGTTTGGGGTGTTTTTGACGTGTTTTGGTGTCTCCATTAAGTTTTGTTGGGTTCTTGTTTGTCATTATGTTAAATAGGTGTGGATTGTGGGTTTTGGAGAACATCAGGTAGGTTTAGGGTGTCTTTGGGGTGGATCTATGGTTTTGGGGGATTTTCTTCCAGTTTTGGTGGTGATGCCGTTCTTGTTTGGGGTGTTTTTGACGTTTTTTGGGGTCTCAGTTGGGTTTTGTTTGGTTCTCGTTGGTTATCATGGTGGAAAAGGGTAAATTGTGGTTTTTTGGAGAACATCAGGTAGGTTTAGGGTGGTTTTGGGGTGGATCTATGGTTTTGGGGGATTTTCTTCCAGTTTTGGGGGTGATGCCGTTCTTGTTTGGGGTGTTTTTGACGTTTTTTGGGGTCTCCGTTGGGTTTTGTTGGGTTCTCGTTGGTTATCATGGTGGAAAAGGGTAAATTGTGGGTTTTGGAGAACATCAGGTAGGTTTAGGGTGATTTTGGGGTGGATCTATGGTTTTGGCGTATTTTCTTCCAGTTTTGGGGGTGATGCCGATATTTTGTGTGGTGTTTTTTACGTGTTTTGGGGTCTCCATTAGGTTTTGTTGGGTTCTTGTTTGTCATTATGTTAAATAGGAGTGGATTGTGGGTTTTGGAGAACATCAGGTAGGTTTAGGGTGGTTTTGGGGTGGATCTATGGTTTTGGGGGATTTTCTTCCAGTTTTGGTGGTGATGCCGTTCTTGTTTGGGGTGTTTTTGACGTTTTTTGGGGTCTCTGTTGGGTTCTGTTGGGTTCTCGTTGGTCATCGTGTTGGAAAAGGGTAAATTGTGGGTTTTGGAGAACATCAGGTAGGTTTAGGGTGTCTTTGGGGTGGATCTATGGTTTTGGGGGATTTTCTTCCAGTTTTGGGGGTGATGCCGTTCTTGTTTGGGGTGTTTTTGACGTTTTTTGGGGTCTCCGTTGGGTTTTGTTGGGTTCTCGTTGGTTATCATGGTGGAAAAGGGTAAATTGTGGGTTTTGGAGAACATCAGGTAGGTTTAGGGTGGTTTTGGGGTGGATCTATGGTTTTGGGGGATTTTCTTCCAGTTTTGGGGGTGATGCCGATATTTTTTGGGGTGTTTTTTACGTGTTTTGGGGTCTCCATTAGGTTTTGTTGGGTTCTTGTTTGTCATTATGTTAAATAGGAGTGGATTGTGGGTTTTGGAGAACATCAGGTAGGTTTAGGGTGGTTTTGGGGTGGATCTATGGTTTTGGGGGATTTTCTTCCAGTTTTGGTGGTGATCCTTTTCTTGTTTGGGGTGTTTTTGACGTGTTTTGGTGTCTCCATTAGGTTTTGTTGGGTTCTTGTTTGTCATTATGTTAAATAGGTGTGGATTGTGGGTTTTGGAGAACATCAGGTAGGTTTAGGGTGGTTTTGGGGTGGATCTATGGTTTTGGGGGATTTTCTTCCAGTTTTGGGGGTGATGCTGTTCTTGTTTGGGGTGTTTTTGACGTTTTTTGGGGTCTCCGTTGGGTTTTGTTGGGTTCTCGTTGGTTATCATGGTGGAAAAGGGTAAATTGTGGGTTTTGGAGAACATTAGGTAGGTTTAGGGTGGTTTTGGGGTGGATCTATGGTTTTGGCGTATTTTCTTCCAGTTTTGGGGGTGATGCCGATATTTTTTGTGGTGTTTTTTACGTGTTTTGGGGTCTCCATTAGGTTTTGTTGGGTTCTTGTTTGTCATTATGTTAAATAGGAGTGGATTGTGGGTTTTGGAGAACATCAGGTAGGTTTAGGGTGGTTTTGGGGTGGATCTATGGTTTTGGGGGATTTTCTTCCAGTTTTGGGGGTGATGCCGATATTTTTTGGGGTGTTTTTTACGTGTTTTGGGGTCTCCATTAGGTTTTGTTGGGTTCTTGTTTGTCATTATGTTAAATAGGAGTGGATTGTGGGGTTTTGGAGAACATCAGGTAGTTTTAGGGTGGTTTTGGGGTGGATCTATGGTTTTGGGGGATTTTCTTCCAGTTTTGGTGGTGATGCCGTTCTTGTTTGGGGTGTTTTTGACGTTTTTTGTGGTCTCTGTTGGGTTCTGTTGGGTTCTCGTTGGTCATCGTGTTGGAAAAGGGTAAATTGTGGGTTTTGGAGAAGATCAGGTAGGTTTAGGGTGTCTTTGGGGTGGATCTATGGTTTTGGGGGATTTTCTTCCAGTTTTGGGGGTGATGCCGTTCTTGTTTGGGGTGTTTTTGACGTTTTTTGGGGTCTCCGTTGGGTTTTGTTGGGTTCTCGTTGGTTATCATGGTGGAAAAGGGTAAATTGTGGGTTTTGGAGAACATCAGGTAGGTTTAGGGTGGTTTTGGGGTGGATCTATGGTTTTGGCGGATTTTCTTCCAGTTTTGGGGGTGATGCCGATATTTTTTGGGGTGTTTTTTACGTGTTTTGGGGTCTCCATTAGGTTTTGTTGGGTTCTTGTTTGTCATTATGTTAAATAGGAGTGGATTGTGGGTTTTGGAGAACATCAGGTAGTTTTAGGGTGGTTTTGGGGTGGATCTATGGTTTTGGGGGATTTTCTTCCAGTTTTGGTGGTGATCCTTTTCTTGTTTGGGGTGTTTTTGACGTGTTTTGGTGTCTCCATTAGGTTTTGTTGGGTTCTTGTTTGTCATTATGTTAAATAGGTGTGGATTGTGGGTTTTGGAGAACATCAGGTAGGTTTAGGGTGGTTTTGGGGTGGATCTATGGTTTTGGGGGATTTTCTTCCAGTTTTGGGGGTGATGCCGTTCTTGTTTGGGGTGTTTTTGACGTTTTTTGGGGTCTCCGTTGGGTTTTGTTGGGTTCTCGTTGGTTATCATGGTGGAAAAGGGTAAATTGTGGGTTTTGGAGAACATCAGGTAGGTTTAGGGTGGTTTTGGGGTGGATCTATGGTTTTGGCGTATTTTCTTCCAGTTTTGGGGGTGATGCCGATATTTTGTGTGGTGTTTTTTACGTGTTTTGGGGTCTCCATTAGGTTTTGTTGGGTTCTTGTTTGTCATTATGTTAAATAGGTGTGGATTGTGGGTTTTGGAGAACATCAGGTAGGTTTAGGGTGGTTTTGGGGTGGATCTATGGTTTTGGGGGATTTTCTTCCAGTTTTGGTGGTGATGCCGTTCTTGTTTGGGGTGTTTTTGACGTTTTTTGGGGTCTCTGTTGGGTTCTGTTGGGTTCTCGTTGGTCATCGTGTTGGAAAAGGGGAAATTGTGGTTTTTGGAGAAGATCAGGTAGGTTTAGGGTGTCTTTGGGGTGGATCTATGGTTTTGGGGGATTTTCTTCCAGTTTTGGTGGTGATGCCGTTCTTGTTTGGGGTGGTTTTGACGTTTTTTGGGGTCTCTGTTGGGTTCTGTTGGGTTCTCGTTGGTCATCGTGTTGGAAAAGGGTAAATTGTGGTTTTTGGAGAACATCAGGTAGGTTTAGGGTGTCTTTGGGGTGGATCTATGGTTTTGGGGGATTTTCTTCCATTTTTGGTGGTGATGCCGTTCTTGTTTGGGGTGTTTTTGACGTGTTTTGGTGTCTCCATTAAGTTTTGTTGGGTTCTTGTTTGTCATTATGTTAAATAGGTGTGGATTGTGGGTTTTGGAGAAGATCAGGTAGGTTTAGGGTGTCTTTGGGGTGGATCTATGGTTTTGGGGGATTTTCTTCCAGTTTTGGTGGTGATGCCGTTCTTGTTTGGGGTGTTTTTGACGTTTTTTGGGGTCTCAGTTGGGTTTTGTTTGGTTCTCGTTGGTTATCATGGTGGAAAAGGGTAAATTGTGGTTTTTGGAGAACATCAGGTAGGTTTAGGGTGGTTTTGGGGTGGATCTATGGTTTTGGGGGATTTTCTTCCAGTTTTGGGGGTGATGCCGTTCTTGTTTGGGGTGTTTTTGACGTTTTTTGGGGTCTCCGTTGGGTTTTGTTGGGTTCTCGTTGGTTATCATGGTGGAAAAGGGTAAATTGTGGGTTTTGGAGAACATCAGGGAGTTTAGGGTGGTTTTGGGGTGGATCTATGGTTTTGGGGGATTTTCTTCCAGTTTTGGGGGTGATGCCGATATTTTTTGGGGTGTTTTTTACGTGTTTTGGTGTCTCCATTAGGTTTGTTGGGTTCTTGTTTGTCATTATGTTAAATAGGAGTGGATTGTGGGTTTTGGAGAACATCAGGTAGGTTTAGGGTGGTTTTGGGGTGGATCTATGGTTTTGGGGGATTTTCTTTCCAGTTTTGGTGGTGATCCTTTTCTTGTTTGGGGTGTTTTTGACGTGGTTTTGGTGTCTCCATTAGGTTTTGTTGGGTTCTTGTTTGTCATTATGTTAAATAGGTGTGGATTGTGGGTTTTGGAGAACATCAGGTAGGTTTAGGGTGGTTTTGGGGTGGATCTATGGTTTTGGGGGATTTTCTTCCAGTTTTGGGGGTGATGCCGTTCTTGTTTGGGGTGTTTTTGACGTTTTTTGGGGTCTCCGTTGGGTTTTGTTGGGTTCTCGTTGGTTATCATGGTGGAAAAGGGTAATTGTGGGTTTTGGAGAACATCAGGTAGGTTTAGGGTGATTTTGGGGTGGATCTATGGTTTTGGCGTATTTTCTTCCAGTTTTGGGGGTGATGCCGATATTTTGTGTGGTGTTTTTTACGTGTTTTGGGGTCTCCATTAGGTTTTGTTGGGTTCTTGTTGTCATTATGTTAAATAGGAGTGGATTGTGGGTTTTGGAGAACATCAGGTAGGTTTAGGGTGGTTTTGGGGTGGATCTATGGTTTTGGGGGATTTTCTTCCAGTTTTGGTGGTGATGCCGTTCTTGTTTGGGGTGTTTTTGACGTTTTTGGCGTCTCTGTTGGGTTCTGTTGGGTTCTCGTTGGTCATCGTGTTGGAAAAGGGTAAATTGTGGTTTTTGGAGAAGATCAGGTAGGTTTAGGGTGTCTTTGGGGTGGATCTATGGTTTTGGGGGATTTTCTTCCAGTTTTGGTGGTGATGCCGTTCTTGTTTGGGGTGGTTTTGACGTTTTTTGGGGTCTCTGTTGGGTTCTGTTGGGTTCTCGTTGGTCATCGTGTTGGAAAAGGGTAAATTGTGGTTTTTGGAGAACATCAGGTAGGTTTAGGGTGTCTTTGGGGTGGATCTATGGTTTTGGGGGATTTTCTTCCATTTTTGGTGGTGATGCCGTTCTTGTTTGGGGTGTTTTTGACGTGTTTTGGTGTCTCCATTAAGTTTTGTTGGGTTCTTGTTTGTCATTATGTTAAATAGGTGTGGATTGTGGGTTTTGGAGAAGATCAGGTAGGTTTAGGGTGTCTTTGGGGTGGATCTATGGTTTTGGGGGATTTTCTTCCAGTTTTGGTGGTGATGCCGTTCTTGTTTGGGGTGTTTTTGACGTTTTTTGGGGTCTCAGTTGGGTTTTGTTTGGTTCTCGTTGGTTATCATGGTGGAAAAGGGTAAATTGTGGTTTTTGGAGAACATCAGGTAGGTTTAGGGTGGTTTTGGGGTGGATCTATGGTTTTGGGGGATTTTCTTCCAGTTTTGGGGTGATGCCGTTCTTGTTTGGGGTGTTTTTGACGTTTTTTGGGGTCTCCGTTGGGTTTTGTTGGGTTCTCGTTGGTTATCATGGTGGAAAAGGGTAAATTGTGGGTTTTGGAGAACATCAGGTAGGTTTAGGGTGATTTTGGGGTGGATCTATGGTTTTGGCGTATTTTCTTCCAGTTTTGGGGGTGATGCCGATATTTTGTGTGGTGTTTTTTACGTGTTTTGGGTCTCCATTAGGTTTTGTTGGGTTCTTGTTTGTCATTATGTTAAATAGGAGTGGATTGTGGGTTTTGGAGAACATCAGGTAGGTTTAGGGTGGTTTTGGGGTGGATCTATGGTTTTGGGGGATTTTCTTCCAGTTTTGGTGGTGATGCCGTTCTTGTTTGGGGTGTTTTTGACGTTTTTTGTGGTCTCTGTTGGGTTCTGTTGGGTTCTCGTTGGTCATCGTGTTGGAAAAGGGTAAATTGTGGGTTTTGGAGAACATCAGGTAGGTTTAGGGTGTCTTTGGGGTGGATCTATGGTTTTGGGGGATTTTCTTCCAGTTTTGGTGGTGATGCCGTTCTTGTTTGGGGTGTTTTTGACGTTTTTTGGGGTCTCCGTTGGGTTTTGTTGGGTTCTCGTTGGTTATCATGGTGGAAAAGGGTAAATTGTGGGTTTTGGAGAACATCAGGTAGGTTTAGGGTGGTTTTGGGGTGGATCTATGGTTTTGGCGTATTTTCTTCCAGTTTTGGGGTGATGCCGATATTTTTTGTGGTGTTTTTTACGTGTTTTGGGGTCTCCATTAGGTTTTGTTGGGTTCTTGTTTGTCATTATGTTAAATAGGAGTGGATTGTGGGTTTTGGAGAACATCAGGTAGGTTTAGGGTGGTTTTGGGGTGGATCTATGGTTTTGGGGGATTTTCTTCCAGTTTTGGTGGTGATCCTTTTCTTGTTTGGGGTGTTTTTGACGTGTTTTGGTGTCTCCATTAGGTTTTGTTGGGTTCTTGCTTGTCATTATGTTAAATAGGTGTGGATTGTGGGTTTTGGAGAACATCAGGTAGGTTTAGGGTGGTTTTGGGGTGGATCTATGGTTTTGGCGTATTTTCTTCCAGTTTTGGGGGTGATGCCGATATTTTTTGGGGTGTTTTTGACGTGTTTTGGGGTTTCAATTAGGTTTTGTTGGGTTCTTGTTTGTCATTATGTTAAATAGGAGTGGATTGTGGGTTTTGGAGAACATCAGGTAGGTTTAGGGTGGTTTTGGGGTGGATCTATGGTTTTGGGGGATTTTCTTCCAGTTTTGGTGGTGATCCTTTTCTTGTTTGGGGTGTTTTTGACGTGTTTTGGTGTCTCCATTAGGTTTTGTTGGGTTCTTGTTTGTCATTATGTTAAATAGGTGTGGATTGTGGGTTTTGGAGAACATCAGGTAGGTTTAGGGTGGTTTTGGGGTGGATCTATGGTTTTGGGGGATTTTCTTCCAGTTTTGGGGGTGATGCCGTTCTTGTTTGGGGTGTTTTTGACGTTTTTTGGGGTCTCCGTTGGGTTTTGTTGGGTTCTCGTTGGTTATCATGGTGGAAAAGGGTAAATTGTGGGTTTTGGAGAACATCAGGTAGGTTTAGGGTGATTTTGGGGGTGGATCTATGGTTTTGGCGTATTTTCTTCCAGTTTTGGGGGTGATGCCGATATTTTTTGGGGTGTTTTTTACGTGTTTTGGGGTCTCCATTAGGTTTTGTTGGGTTCTTGTTTGTCATTATGTTAAATAGGAGTGGATTGTGGGTTTTGGAGAACATCAGGTAGGTTTAGGGTGGTTTTGGGGTGGATCTATGGTTTTGGGGGATTTTCTTCCAGTTTTGGTGGTGATCCTTTTCTTGTTTGGGGTGTTTTTGACGTGTTTTGGTGTCTCCATTAGGTTTTGTTGGGTTCTTGTTTGTCATTATGTTAAATAGGTGTGGATTGTGGGTTTTGGAGAACATCAGGTAGGTTTAGGGTGGTTTTGGGGTGGATCTATGGTTTTGGGGGATTTTCTTCCAGTTTTGGGGGTGATGCCGTTCTTGTTGGGGTGTTTTTGACGTTTTTTGGGGTCTCCGTTGGGTTTTGTTGGGTTCTCGTTGGTTATCATGGTGGAAAAGGGTAAATTGTGGGTTTTGGAGAACATCAGGTAGGTTTAGGGTGGTTTTGGGGTGGATCTATGGTTTTGGGGGATTTTCTTCCAGTTTTGGGGGTGATGCCGTTCTTGTTTGGGGTGTTTTTGACGTTTTTTGGGGTCTCTGTTGGGTTCTGTTGGGTTCTCGTTGGTCATCGTGTTGGAAAAGGGTAAATTGTGGGTTTTGGAGAACATCAGGTAGGTTTAGGGTGTCTTTGGGGTGGATCTATGGTTTTGGGGGATTTTCTTCCAGTTTTGGGGGTGATGCCGTTCTTGTTTGGGGTGTTTTGACGTTTTTTGGGGTCTCCGTTGGGTTTTGTTGGGTTCTCGTTGGTTATCATGGTGGAAAAGGGTAAATTGTGGGTTTTGGAGAACATCAGGTAGGTTTAGGGTGGTTTTGGGGTGGATCTATGGTTTTGGCGTATTTTCTTCCAGTTTTGGGGGTGATGCCGATATTTTTTGGGGTGTTTTTTACGTGTTTTGGTGTCTCCATTAGGTTTTGTTGGGTTCTTGTTTGTCATTATGTTAAATAGGAGTGGATTGTGGGTTTTGGAGAACATCAGGTAGGTTTAGGGTGGTTTTGGGGTGGATCTATGGTTTTGGGGGATTTTCTTCCAGTTTTGGTGGTGATCCTTTTCTTGTTTGGGGTGTTTTTGACGTGTTTTGGTGTCTCCATTAGGTTTTGTTGGGTTCTTGTTTGTCATTATGTTAAATAGTGTGGATTGTGGGTTTTGGAGAACATCAGGTAGGTTTAGGGTGGTTTTGGGTGGATCTATGGTTTTGGGGGATTTTCTTCCAGTTTTGGGGGTGATGCCGTTCTTGTTTGGGGTGTTTTTGACGTGTTTTGGTGTCTCCATTAGGTTTTGATGGGTTCTTGTTTGTCATTATGTTAAATAAAATTGGATTGTGGGTTTTGGAGAACATCAGGTAGGTTTAGGGTGGTTTTGGGGTGGATCTATGGTTTGGGGGATTTTCTTCCAGTTTTGGTGGTGATCCTTTTCTTGTTTGGGGTGTTTTTGACGTGTTTTGGTGTCTCCATTAGGTTTTGTTGGGTTCTTGTTTGTCATTATGTTAAATAGGTGTGGATTGTGGGTTTTGGAGAACATCAGGTAGGTTTAGGTGGTTTTGGGGTGGATCTATGGTTTTGGGGGATTTTCTTCCAGTTTTGGGGGTGATGCCGTTCTTGTTTGGGGTGTTTTTGACGTTTTTTGGGGTCTCCGTTGGGTTTTGTTGGGTTCTCGTTGGTTATCATGGTGGAAAAGGGTAAATTGTGGGTTTTGGAGAACATCAGGTAGGTTTAGGGTGATTTTGGGGTGGATCTATGGTTTTGGCGTATTTTCTTCCAGTTTTGGGGGTGATGCCGATATTTTGTGTGGTGTTTTTTACGTGTTTTGGGGTCTCCATTAGGTTTTGTTGGGTTCTTGTTTGTCATTATGTTAAATAGGAGTGGATTGTGGGTTTTGGAGAACATCAGGTAGGTTTAGGGTGGTTTTGGGGTGGATCTATGGTTTTGGGGGATTTTCTTCCAGTTTTGGTGGTGATCCTTTTCTTGTTTGGGGTGTTTTTGACGTGTTTTGGTGTCTCCATTAGGTTTTGTTGGGTTCTTGTTTGTCATTATGTTAAATAGGTGTGGATTGTGGGTTTTGGAGAACATCAGGTAGGTTTAGGGTGGTTTTGGGGTGGATCTATGGTTTTGGGGATTTTCTTCCAGTTTTGGGGGTGATGCCGTTCTTGTTTGGGGTGTTTTTGACGTTTTTTGGGGTCTCCGTTGGGTTTTGTTGGGTTCTCGTTGGTTATCATGGTGGAAAAGGGTAAATTGTGGGTTTTGGAGAACATCAGGTAGGTTTAGGGTGGTTTTGGGGTGGATCTATGGTTTTGGCGTATTTTCTTCCAGTTTTGGGGGTGATGCCGATATTTTTTGTGGTGTTTTTTACGTGTTTTGGGGTCTCCATTAGGTTTTGTTGGGTTCTTGTTTGTCATTATGTTAAATAGGAGTGGATTGTGGGTTTTGGAGAACATCAGGTAGGTTTAGGGTGGTTTTGGGGTGGATCTATGGTTTTGGGGGATTTTCTTCCAGTTTTGGTGGTGATGCCGTTCTTGTTTGGGGTGTTTTTGACGTTTTTTGGGGTCTCTGTTGGGTTCTGTTGGGTTCTCGTTGGTCATCGTGTTGGAAAAGGGTAAATTGTGGTTTTTGGAGAACATCAGGTAGGTTTAGGGTGTCTTTGGGGTGGATCTATGGTTTTGGGGGATTTTCTTCCAGTTTTGGTGGTGATGCCGTTCTTGTTTGGGGTGTTTTTGACGTTTTTTGGGGTCTCTGTTGGGTTCTGTTGGGTTCTCGTTGGTCATCGTGTTGGAAAAGGGTAAATTGTGGTTTTTGGAGAACATCAGGTAGGTTTAGGGTGTCTTTGGGGTGGATCTATGGTTTTGGGGGATTTTCTTCCATTTTTGGTGGTGATGCCGTTCTTGTTTGGGGTGTTTTTGACGTGTTTTGGTGTCTCCATTAAGTTTTGTTGGGTTCTTGTTTGTCATTATGTTAAATAGGTGTGGATTGTGGGTTTTGGAGAACATCAGGTAGGTTTAGGGTGTCTTTGGGGTGGATCTATGGTTTTGGGGGATTTTCTTCCAGTTTTGGTGGTGATGCCGTTCTTGTTTGGGGTGTTTTTGACGTTTTTTGGGGTCTCAGTTGGGTTTTGTTTGGTTCTCGTTGGTTATCATGGTGGAAAAGGGTAAATTGTGGTTTTTGGAGAACATCAGGTAGGTTTAGGGTGGTTTTGGGGTGGATCTATGGTTTTGGGGGATTTTCTTCCAGTTTGGGGGTGATGCCGTTCTTGTTTGGGGTGTTTTTGACGTTTTTTGGGGTCTCCGTTGGGTTTTGTTGGGTTCTCGTTGGTTATCATGGTGGAAAAGGGTAAATTGTGGGTTTTGGAGAACATCAGGTAGGTTTAGGGTGATTTTGGGGTGGATCTATGGTTTTGGCGTATTTTCTTCCAGTTTTGGGGGTGATGCCGATATTTTGTGTGGTGTTTTTTACG
>NW_028137339.1:0-23503 GCF_965140915.1 Aythya marila | reverse complement strand
GGGCCCGAGTTCACCTGCGACCCCCCCCCCCCCCCACAAAGCACCGGGGGGAGACGTCCCCCCCCCCCGAGCCACCAACCAACCCCCCCCCCCGGGGGGAGCGCATCTGCCCGAATTGCCGCCGTCTACCCTAAAGTGCCCCCACCCCCCCAAATTGTTCCCACCCCCCCCGAACTGCCCCCATCTCCCCCAAAGTGTCCCCACCCCCCCAGAACGGCCACCGTCTCCCCAATTTTGCCACAGCCCCCCCAAACTGCCCTCACCCCCCCCAAATTGTCCTCGCCCCCCCCAACTGCCCCCATCCTTCCCATATTGCCCCCACCCCCCAAAAACAGCCTCTGTCTCCCCAAATATCCCAAATCCCCCCCAAACTGCCCCCACCCCCCCAAACTGCCCCCACCCCCCCCAAACTGCCCCCATCCTTCCCATATTGCCCCCACCCCCCCTAAACTGCCCCCACCTCCCCAAACAGCCCCCATCTCCCCAAATTTCCCAAATCCTCCCCAAACTGCCCCCGTGCCCCCCAAACTGCCCCCGTGGCCCCCAAACTGCCCCCATCACCCCGAAACGGCCCCCACCCCCCCAAATTGTCCCCGCCCCCCCAAACTGCCCCCATCACCCCAAAACTATCCCCATTCCCCCATAAACTGCCCCCGTCTCCCCCAAACTGCCCCCACCCCCCCAAAGCTTTCACCCCCCCCAGCTGCCCACATCCCCCCCGTACCTGAAACCCCCCTAATCTGCCCCAAATTTCCTGCGTTCCCCCCAAACTGCTCTCACCCCCCCATTCTGCCCCCATCCCCCTAATCTGCCCCCCAATCTCCTCGTGTCCCCCCAAGCTGCCCCCACCCCCCCCAATCCGCCCCCCTCCCTCCCAATCTACCCCCATCCCCCCCAATCTGCCCCCACCCCCCTAATCTGCCCCCTCCCCCTGATCTGCTCCCACCCCCCCCCCCCCACTGCCCCCACCCCCAAACCTTCCAGCACCCCAAAACCTTCCCACGTCCCCCAAACACCCCCGGGGATGAATCCCGGCCCCGGGGGGGGGTCCCGGCAGTGCCCCCCCCCCCAGGAACCCCCATCCCACTGCGGGAAGTTTGCGTTGGTTTGGGGCCGGGGGGGAGGCGCGGGATTAACTGCGGGATTACGGGATTAGGGCCCCGAGGGGTCGGGCACGGTTTGAGGGGGACGGGGCCTTTTTGGGGTTTTCTTTTTTCCCCGGTGAGATCAGGAATAAAGGGTGGGGTGGGGTAAATTGGGGGGGTGTGGGGTAAATCGGGGTGTGTGGGGTGAGTGGGGCTGTGTGGGGCAAATTGGGGTATTTGGGGTGAATAAGGCTGTGGGGTAAATTAGGGTGTGTGGGGTGAATCGGACTATTTGGGGTGACTTTGGTAGTGTGGGGTAAATCGGGGTGTGGGGAGTAAATTGGACTATTTGGGGTGAATAAGGCTGTAGGGTAAATCGGGGTGTGTGGGGTGAATGGGGCTGTGTGGGGCAAATTGGGCTGTGTGGGGTAAATCAGGATGTGTAGGGTAAATGGGGCTGTGTGGGGTAAATCAGGGGTGTGGGGTAAATCAAGCTGTGGGGGGTAAATTGGGGTCTGTGGGTAAATCAGGCCGTGTGGGGTGAATTGGGCTATTTGGGGTGAATTGGGCTGTGTGGGGTAAATGGGGCTGTGTGGGGTAAATCAGGGTGTGTGGGGTAAATCAGGGTGTGGGGTAGATTGGGGTGTGTGGGGTAAATTGGACTGCGTGGGGCAAATTGGGTTCTTTGGGGTGAATGTGGCTGTGTGGGGTAAATTAGGGTGTGGGGGGTAAATGGGGGTGTGGGGGGTAAATCGGACTATTTGGGGTGAATTGGGCTATTTGGGGTGATTCAGGCTGTGGGGTAAATTGGGCTATTTGGGGTGAATCGGTCTGTGGGGGGTAAATGGGGCCGTGGCCCCGTCCCTGGGCACCACAGCCCGAACCGACCCCATGAGGCGGCCCCACAATGGAAGGCGCCGGATGGCTGCGCCGTTTTGGGGTGGAAATGGGGGATTTTGAGAGGCGGGGGGGGGGCAAACCCGCAGCCACGGCCCTGCCGCTGCCTCCGAGCCCCCGGGGTTGGGAAATTTGGGGTGCTGGGGGGGGAGTGGGTGATAAAAACCCTACTTACGGCCCTACTGAGCCCCCCGTTTTGGGGTCTGGGGGGGATTTGGGGGGGGAGCTGTAATAGGAGCCGCGCCCCCCCCCCCCGCCCCGGAGGCATGAGTAACACTGAAATTCCCCCTTGTCTTTGGGGGAAAAGAGAGAAAAATGCCACATTTCCAGGAGAACCGGCTGTGGGGCCGTGCAGGGGGGGGGGGCGTGTGTGTGTGGGGGGGGGTCCTGAGGGGGGGGGGGCAAAAACCCCATTTCTGGACCCCCAAACCCCATCCCCACAGGCCGGGGCCGTGCGGGGCGGAACCCCCACATCTGGCAGGAATCACCAAAATCCCCACAAAGAGCAAAAATCCCGAGCGCTGCCCCCCCCAGGACCCCCCCCCAGGACCCCCCCCAACTCCTGAAGTGAAGGCCCTGACCCTTTTTGGGCCCCCCCCCCCCGACCCCACACGGCCCCCACGGGGTTTGGGCCTGGAGGCCCCCCAATGGGGCCGTGTGGGGCCTGTCCCTGCTCAGCACCCATGGGACCGTCCCCAATCCCCCCCCCGTGTCCCCCCCCCTTTCCATGACCCCAAAAATCTCCCCTGGCCGGGGGGCTCCCCCGTGTCCCCCCCCCAACCCCGTAGGCTGGGGCCTCCTGGTTCTCATTTCCCGGCCTTTGAGCTCGTTTCCAGCCCTAATTGCTTCCAAACCCGGCCCAGACACAAAGACCCCCCCCCCCACAACCCCCCCCACCCCCATTTTCTCCTCCAACAAAATCCCGCGGTTTAACCCCAAAAGAAAGGGCCTCGTGGTGCCCATCCGGGGGGGGGAGGCCCTAAAACCCCCCCTCGGTGCCTTCGCATTTGGGGGTCCCCTGACCGCCCCCGAAGCTTTTTAACGAGCTTTTTGTTCCTTTTAATGACTTTTTTTTTTTTTTTAAAATGAGCTTTTTTGAAAAAAAATAGCTTTTTTTAAACAAAAGGGAGTATTTTTTTAAAAAACGAGCTTTTTGTTTTATTTTTTAACTTTTTTTTTTCACCAGGCCCAACCTCTGCAGGCTCGGAGCGCCTCGGGGACGACCCCTGCGCCCCCCACCCCTGGGGTCCAAGCAGGGAGGTGTCGAAGCCCCCCCTCAAAAAAAAAAAAAGCCAAAAAAAGCCAAAAAAAATGGAAAATGTGCCAAAAGCCCCCCCCCCCCCGCAGAGCCGAGGAGCTGGGCAGGGCCCTGTTGGTTTTGGCTCCCGGCCTCCTTCCGAGGTGGGGCTGGGGGGGGGGCAAAAAGAGGGTCAAAAAAAAGGGGGGGGCGTCAGTTCTGTGCCCCCCCCTCCAGGCTGGGGGGGGCTGAGGTCACACAGGGGAAGGTGTTGGGGGTCCTGGGAGGGACGGGGATGGTTTGTGGGTGGCAGGAGGCCCCCCCCCGTGCCAAAAAATTTGGGTTTGGGTGCTCAGCACCAAGTAAAGGAACCTCTGCCCCCCCCAACCTCCGGGGGGGGGCACAAAATTATGGGGTTAGGGGAGGGGGAGCGGGGAACAGCCCCCGGGGGGGGCACTGAGAGGGGCTTTAAGGTCCTGGGGGGACAGCAAAGACCTCAGGGGCTCGGGGGGGGCCCCCAGCCTGCAGGGAAACCCCCCCCCGGGGTCATTTTAGGGCCGAGTGCCCCCCCCCCCGCCACGGCCCTCTTCCCCCAGGTCCCGAAGGGCTCATTAATCACCATTAATCAGCTCGTTAATCAGCTCCCTTTAATTGGCATCCGCAGCACAAACCGCCCCGCTTCAAAGCGGCTCCGCTGGGGCTGGGGGGGGGCACATTCAGGGACCAAACCCCCCCCCCGGTGATGATTTGAGGCATCCAGGGGGACACCACGACCCCATAGGGACGGATGGGGGGGGGCACACACCCCACAGCGCCTTTTTTTTTTCTTTTTTTTTAATTTTATTTTCTTTATTTAAATTTCTTTCTTTTTTTTTTAATTTATTTTCTTTTTTTTTTTTTTAATTTCTTTTCTTCTTCTTTTTTTTTTTTTTTTAATATCTTTAATTTATTTTCCTTTTTTTTCCTTTTATTTTCTTAATCCCGCAGCTTTTGGGGCTGGGCTCGAGGTCATTGTGCAAAGCCCTGCGGGGGGGGGGCCCCGAGCTTTATGGGGACACTCCCAGGCCCCATCCCCTTATAGCGGGGGGGGGAGAGCCCCCACCCCCTAAAATCCGCCCCCCCCCAAAAAAAAACAGGCACACCCCACTGTTTTTAGGGTCCTGGGGGGGGGCTCCAACAGCCCCGAGCTGCCCCCCCCAAAAAAAAGCAGGGGCTGGGCACGGCTCTCCCCTCACCGCGGGGTCTTAAGGCATGGGGAGGGGGGGCACAGGGGCTTCATCTTCATCCTCATCTTCCTCATCTTCATCCTCGGGGGTGTCAGGGCCCCCCCCGGGGTGTCAGGGGCCCCCCCCCGGGGGTGTCAGGGCCCCCCCCCGGGGGCTGGTGCTGCTCCCACTCGGCCTCCACCAGCCTGTAGAGCTCCATGCAGGTCCGGGCGTCCTCCACCGAGCAGTGGCCGCTGTTCCCCACCTGCGGGCGGGGGGCACGGGGTTAGGGTGGCCCCCCCCGGGCACAGGGAGGAGGGATCTGGGGTTCCCCATGGTCAGGAAGCCCGGGAGAAATGGCAAAGCTCCGGCCCCGGACCCCAAAGAAGCCCCCCCGGACCCCAAAGAAGCCCCCCAGGGTTCAAAGCACCCCCCCGGACCCTAAAGAATCCCCCAGAGCCCCCCCCAAAAAAAACAAAGAACCCCCCAGAGCTCCCCAACTGCCCCCAGAGAACCTCCCAGGACCCCAAAGAAGCCCCCCAGGACCCCAAAAAGCCCACCCAGAGCACCCAAAGAACCCCCCTGGCCCCTAAAAAACCCTCCAGAGCCCCTGCCCACCCCCCCGGCCCCCAAAGAACCCCCCCAGAGCCCCCCCAGCCCCTAAAGAACTGCCCAGAACCCCCCAAAAAAACCCAGAGGCCTCGAAGTACCTCCCCAGCCCCCATAGAACCCCCAGAACACCCCCCCCCCCAAAAAAAAAAACAGCCCCCAAAGAACCCCTCAGAGCCCCTAACGAACCTCCCAGGACACCCCCAAAAAAACCCTGGCCCCCAACCCCACCTCAGCCCCCAAAGAACCCCCAAAACCCACCCCAGCCCCCACCCCCACCCCCCCAACGCCCCCACAAACCCCCCCAGGGCCCCCCAACCCCCCAAGCCCCCCCCCCACCTCCCCAAAATCCCCCTGGGACCTCAGAGCCATTCCCTGCCCTGGTTTTGCAGCACCCCCCCCCCGACCCCCTTTGTCCCCCACCGACCCGGGGGGGGGCAGAACGAGGGGGGGGGGGGGCAAAACAAGCTGGGGGGGGGCAAAACGAGCCGGGGGGGGGCAAAACGAGCCGGGGGGGGGTTGGAATGAGCTGGGGGGGGGCAGGACGAGCTGGGGGGGGGCCAGAACGAGCTGGGGGGGGGGCAAAACAAGCTGGGGGGGGCCAGAACGAGCCAGGGGGGGCAAAACAAGCCGGGGGGGGGGCAGAACGAGCCGGGTGGGGGGGTGGAATGAGCTGGGGGGGGGCAGGACGAGCTGGGGGGGGGCCAGAACGAGCTGGGGGGGGGGCAAAACGAGCCATGGAGGGGCAGAATGAGGCTGGGGGGTTGCAGAACGAGCTGGGGGGGGGCCTGGAATGAGCTGGGGGGGGCGGAACAAGCCGGGGGGGGGGGCAGAAGGGGCCCGGGGGGGTCAAACCTGGATGTCGCGCTGCAGCAGGGCCTTGGCCAGGCGCTTGAGGGACACGGGGGTGCCGGGGGGGCAGCCGGCGCGTTGGTTGAGGGGGGCCATGCGGGAGGTGTCGCGGGTCAGCGCCGGGGGGGGGGCGTAGCGCAGCGCCCGCAGGTCGTTGTGCAGCGCGTGGCCCACCACCACCTTGCCCCGCAGCAGCTTCACGATCTGGGGGGGGGGGAATAAAAAATAAAAAAAAAGGTTGGAGGGCAGCCCCCCTAAGAGCCCCCCCCCCGCCTCGAGCACGGCACAACCTGAAAATGGTCCCAAATCTGCCCCCCCCCCCAGCAGCATGTCACCGTGGCTGCTCTCTGTAACCTCCCCCAGCGGCCCTACAAGCACCAAAATACCCCCCAAACCCCCCACCGTCCCTCCAACCCCCCCCAAAACCCCTCCAGCAGCCCTTCAAGCACCCCAAACCTCCCCCAAAGCCCCCCCAAAACCCCCCAGCATTGCCCCAAACACCCCCAAGTCCCCCCAACAGCCCTTCAAACCCCCCAAACCTCCCCCAAAACCCCCCAGCATCCCCCCAAACACCCCCAACTCCCCCCAGCAGCCCTTCTAACACCCCAAACCTCCCCCAAAGCCCCCCCAACATCCCCCCAAACACCCCCAACTCCCCCCAGCAGCCCTCAAACCCCCCAACATCCCTCCAAACCCACAAACCTCCCCCAAAGCCCCCCCAGCACCCCTCCAAACTCCCCAAACCTCCCCCAATCCCCCCTAAACACCACAAACCCCCCCAGCATCCCCCAAAACACCCCTAAAGCCCCCCAGCAGCCCTCCAAACCCCCCAAACCTCCCACAAAGCCCCCCCAAACCCCCCCAGCATCCCCCAAACCCCTCCAACTCTCCCCCCAGCAGCCCTTCAACCTCCCCCAAACCTCCCCCAACCCCCCCTAAAAACCACAACCCCCCCAAATCCCTCCAAACCCCTCCAGCATCCCCCAAACACCCCCAACTCCCCCCCAGCAGCCCTTCTAACACCCCAAACCTCTCCCAAAGCCCCCCCAAAACCCCCAGCATCGCCCCAAACACCCCCAACTCCCCCCAGCAGCCCTTCAAACCCCCCAGCATCACCTCCAAACACCATGACCCCCCCCAGCATCCCTCCAAAGCCCCCAAAATCCCTCCCAGCATCCCCTCTAACACCCCAAACCTCCCCCAACCCCCCCCAAAACCCTCCAAACACCACAAGCCCCCCCCAGCACCCCTCCAAACACCACAAACACCCCCCAACCCCCCCCAGCATCCCTTCTAACACCCCAAACCTCTCCCAAAGCCCCCCCAAAACCCCCCAGCATTGCACCAAACACCCCCAACTCCCCCCAGCAGCCCTCCAAACCCCCCAAACCTCCCCCAAAGCCCCCCCAGCATCCCCCCAAACACCCCCAACTCCCCCCAGCAGCCCTTCAAACCCCCCAACATCCCTCCAAACACCAGAAACCTCCCCCAAGCCCCCCCCAGCATCCCCCCAAACACCCTCAACTCCCCCCCAGCACCCCTCAAACCCCCCAAACCTCCCCCAAACCTCCTCCAAACCCCCCCCAAACCTCCGTCAAACCCCCCAAACCTCCCCCAACACCCCCAAAACCTCCCCCCCAGCAGCTCACCTCCCGCTGGGCCTTGCTGAAGGGGACGGCGTTGACCAGGTGGTGCCTCCGGATGCCGCTCCAGCGGGTGCGGTAATCCACCACGGGCTCGGGGGGCCGCACGTAGCGGTCGTACAGGACGTCGCCCTCGTAGCTCACGATGCTGCAGCGGGCCAGGGAGCTGGTCCGACCCCCGGGCCCCGTGCCCACCATCTCGCAGTCGATGGCCACCAGCTTGGAAGGAGCCGGGGGGGCCAAGGAACCTTTGGGAGGGGGGCCCGAGGCTTTGGGGGGCGCCCCAGAGGCTTTAGGAGGGGGCTGAGAGTCTTTAGAGGAGGGCCCAGAGGCTTTGAGGGGGGGCCCAGAAGCCTTGGGGGATGCCCCAGAGGCTTTAGGGGGAGCCCCAGAGCCTTTAAGGGGGCGGTCACAGTCTTTAGAGGACCCAGAGCCCTTGAGGGGGGGCCCTGAGCCTTTAGGGACGGGTCCAGAGTCTTTAGAGGAGGGCCCAGAGCCCTCAGAGGGGCCCCCAGCGCCTTTGGGGTGATCCCCAGCATCCTCAGGGCCCCCCCCAGAGCCTTTAAGGCCTTTAGGGGCTCCCTCCCCGCTCTCCTCGCCCCCTCCTGAGGCAGCCCGCCGCCATTTTGTGCCTCCCCTCCGCCGCCGCCGTCCCTCGGCCCTCCCCGGCCGCCCCCCGCCGCCGCCTCCGGCCCCGGGTTTTTTCGGCTCTTCCTTGGGCTTGCGGCGGGCGTTGGGGGGCAGCTGCTTCTCCTTCAGCGCCCCGAGCCGCTCCAGGAGCCGCCGGCGCCGGACGAAGCTGCGGTGCCGCCGGCTGCCGGCCGGGGGAGGCCGGGGGGAGCCGCCGAGAGCGAAGCTGACGTTGAGGATGAGCTCCGACATGGCGGCCGGAAGCGGAAATGGAAGGAGCGGAAGTGGTACCGGGGGGGAAAAGAGCTCCTCGCGGGGGGCCCTGCGCGCATGCGCGGCGCCGCCGGCGGGAAGCCGGAAGGGAGGTGAGCGGGGAGCGCGCGCGGCCGCTCTGGGCCGCCGGAGGGCGACTCTATGGTACGGGAGGGGAGGGGGAGGTTGGGGAGCGTCCGGTGACGTCAGGGCAGGGGGTGTGACGTCACCGTGCGGGAGGGGAGGGGGTGAGGAGGCTGGGGGTGCGCGGTGACGTCATGGCAGTGGGAGGGGGGTCAGTGCGTGACGTCATGGGGATGGACCAGAGAGCTGTGCGTTTGGGTGACGTCACAGGGCTGTGATGTCATCAAGGTGGCGCTGTGACGTCATGGCCTGGGAGCTGGGGATTGGCCCCGTGTGATGTCACGGCCGCAGAGTGATGTCACAGCCCAGGAGGTGATGTCACACCCCCAGGATGACGTCACAGCCCATGAAGTGATGCCACACTCCCCTATGGTGACACCACAGCCCAGGAAGTGACGTCACATCCTGGTGTGACGTCACATCCCAGGAGGTGACGTCACTACCCCAGGGTGACATCAGAACCCAGCAGGCGATGTTGCAGCCAGGAAGTGACGTCACACCCCCCGGCATGATTTCAGAGCCAGGAAGTGACGTCTCACCCCCCGGCATGTCGTCAGAGCCAGGAAGTGACGTCACGCCCCCGGAGATGACGTCACGCCCGCCCCCCAGCCTGCAGCGGGAGCAGCGCCGCGCAGCCGACATCGTGCGGCTCCTGGCCATGTACCGCCCGCTGCTGGACGCCTGCTTCATCGTGAGGGAACGGCCCCAAACCCGACCCCAAACCTGACCCCAAACCCCACCCCGACCCCAAACCTGACCCTAACCACGGCCCCAGCCCCAATCCCAATCCAGACCCTAATTAGGACCCTAATTAGGACCCCAAGCCCAACCCTAGCCTAACCCTACCTACGATGCCAACCCCAACCCTAAGCTAACTCCAGCCCCAATATAATGACCCTAATTAGGACTCCAACCCTAACCCTACCTATGACCCTAGCCCTAATTATGACCCTAATTAAGACCGCAACCCCAACCCAACACTACCTGTGACCCCAACCCTAACCCCAACCCTCACCCTAACCCTAATTAGGACCCTAAGTCCAACCCTTATTAGGACCCCAACCCTAACCCTAATTATGACCCTAATTAGGCCCCCCAACCCTAACCCTAATTATCACCCTGATTAGTCCCCCAACCCCAACCCTGACCCCAATCCTAATTATGACCCTAATTAGTCCCCCAACCCCAACCCCTACCCCAACCCCAATTAGGACCCCAACCCTGACTCCAACCCTAATTATGACCCTAATTAGGACCCCAACACCAACCCCCACCCCTAATTATCGCCCTAATTAGTCCCCCAACCCCAACACCAACACTGACCCCAACCCTAATTATGACCCCAATTTAGAACCCCAACCCTAATTATGACCCTAATTAGGACCCCAACACCAACCCCAACCCTAATTATGACCCTAGTTAGGACCCCAACCCTAACCCCAACCCTTATTAGGACCCCAACCACAACCCTAACCTTAATTATGACCCTAATTAGGACCCCAACCCTAATTAGGACCCTAATTAGTCCCCAACCCCAACCCCTACCCCAACCCCAATGAGGACCCCAACCCTGACCCCAACCCTAATTAGGACCCCAACACCAACCCCAACCCCACCCCTAATTATCACCCTAATTACTCCCCCAACCCCGACCCCACCCCAATTACCACCCTAATTAGTACCCCACCCCAATTACCCCCCTAACCCCCCCCCCGTTTCCCCCCCAGGACTTCTTCTCCCGGGGGCTGTGGGCTCAGCTCCCCCCGGCCTGGCAGGAGGCGCTGGCGGCGGCGCCCCCCCGGCAGCTGGCGGCCGCCCTGCTGGGGGCCGGGGGGGTCCCGGGGGGGTCCCCGGGGGGGTCGGCCTGGCCCCTGTCCCTCCTGGCCTTCGTCGCCGCCGCCCGCGCCCTGGCTTTGCCCCGGGGGGGGCGTCCCGGGGGGGCCCCGCGCCCCCCCTGCCACAGCCCCCGCCTGCACCCGCTGCTGCGCCGCCACGTCAAGGCCAAGAAGCAGCACGAGATCCGGCGCCTCGGCAAGGTGGGGGCCCCCCCGCGGCACCCCAAAACACCCCAAAACACCCCATAACACCTCGTGTCACCCCATAACACCCTGGGTCACCCCACAAGGCCCCATGTCACCCCATAACACCCCGTGTCACCATGTGTCCCCCCCATCACCCCACGTTCCTCAGGTTCCCCCATGCCCCCTGTGTTACCCCAAAACACCCCATAACACCCCGTGTCACCCCACAAGGCCCCATGTCACCCCATAACACCCCGTGTCACCCTACAAGACCCCGGGTCACCACGTGCCCCCCCATGTCACCCCATAACACCCCGTGTCACCCTACAAGGCCCCGGGTCACCGCGTGCCCCCCCCGTGTCACCCCGTAACACCCCAGGTCATCACGTGCCCCCCTGCATCACCCCACAACACCCCCTGTCACCCCATGCCCCCCCATGTCACCCTACAGCTTCTCTGTGTCACCCCACAACCCCCAGCGTCACCCCACAACACCCCTGCCCCCCCATGTCACCCTATAACACCCCGTGTCACCCCATGACCCCCCCACGTCACCCCATGTCCCCCCAACCCGCCCGCACCACACCAACCCCCCCACGTCCCCCTGTCCCCACCCATGTCCCCCCAACCCCTCATATCACCCCCCAACCCCCCTTTATCACCCCCCAACCCCCCCATATCCCCCCCAACCCCTCCATATCCCCCCACGCCCCCCCCAATGTCACCCCCTGTCCCCCCCCTGTCCCCCCCCAGGTGCTGCAGCGGCTGAGCGAGGCCACCGGCTGCGACCGCGTGGTGGACGTGGGCTCAGGACAGGTACAAAGGGGGGGGTCCAGGCTGACGGGGGGGGGGGACGGGGACACTTTGTGCCCCCCCCAACCCCACCGGGCACCTCCCCGTGTCCCCTGTCCCCCCCCCCAGGGCCACCTCTCGCGCTTCCTGGCCTTCGGCCTCGGCCTCTCCGTCACCGCCGTGGAGGGCGACGGGCGCCTGGCGGGGCTGGCCGAGCGCTTCGACCGCGAGCTGCTGCGGGAGCTGGCCAAAAAACGGGCACGGGGCGCCGGGGGGGGGTCTCTCCCACCCCCCCGGCACCCTAAAAGCACCCCCCGAAATCCTAAACCCCCCCCCGGCTCCCCCCAAAACCCGCGGTGCCCGCGGCACGTGGCCGGCCGCTTGGATCCGGGGGCGCCCGGGGAGGAATTTTTGTTGCCCCCCGAGCCCGGGCAGGGCCCCCCCGTTAGGAACCCGCTGCGGGGGGAGCCCGGGGGGGGGCAGAGGGTGCTGCTGACGGGGCTGCACGCCTGCGGGGACCTGAGCGTGGCCCTACTGCGCCACTTCGCCCGCAGCCCCCACGTGGCCGCCGTCACCTCGGCCGCCTGCTGCTACATGAAGCTGTCCACCCGGCCACAGCCCCAAAATCCGGGATCCCAGCCCCAAAATCTGGGTTCCCAGCCCCAAAATCCCACTCCCCTGCCCCAAAATCTGGGTTCCCAGCCCCAAAATCCTGCTCTCCATCCCCCAAATCCCGCTCCCCAGCCCCAAAATCCGGGTTCCCAGCCCCAAAATCCCACTCCCCTGCCCCAAAATCTGGGTTCCCAGCCCCAAAATCCTGCTCTCCATCCCCCAAATCCCGCTCCCCAGCCCCAAAATCCCACTCCCCTGCCCCAAAATCTGGATTCCCAGCCCCAAAATCTGGGTTCCCAGCCCCAAAATCCCATTCCCCAGCCCCAAAATCTGGGTCCCCAGCCCCAAAATCTCATTCCCCAGCCACAAGACCCCGGTCTCCAGCCCCAAAATCCTGCTCTCCATCCCCCAAATCCCACTCCTCAGCCCCAAAATCTGGGTCCCCAGCCCCGAAACTCCGGTCCCCAGCCCCAAAATCTGGGTCTCCAGCCACAAGACCCAAGTCCCCAGCCCCTAAATCTTGGTCCCCAACCCCCAAATGTTGGTCCCCAACCCCAGAACTCCACTCCCCAGGCCCCAAACCCTGCTCCCCATCCCCAAAATCTTGGTCCTCAGCCCCAAAGCCCCAATTTCCAGCCCCCAGCCCCTGCTTCCCAGCCCCAAAACCCCGGTTCCCAGCCCCAAAATCTGGGTCCCCAACCCCAAAACCCCGCTCCCCAGCCCCAAGAGCCCACTTCCCAGCCCCAAAACCCCACTCCCCAACCCCAACATCTGGCTCCCCATCCCCAAAATCTGGGTCCTCAGTTCCAAAACCCCGCTCCCCAGCCCCAAAACCTTGGTCCCCATCCCCAAAATCTTGGTCCCCAGCCCCAAAACCTTGCTCCCCAGCCCCAAAACTCCACTCCCCAGCCCCAACATCTGGCTCCCCAGCCCCAACATCTTGGTCCCCAGCCCCAAAACCCTGCTCCCCATCCCCAAAACCCCACTCCCCAGCCCACAAATTTTAGTCCTCAGCCCCAAAACCCCGCTCCCCAGCCCCAAAACCCCCTTCCCCAGCCCCCAAACCCCCCTCCCCAGCCCCAAAACCTTGGTCCCCAGCCCCAAAACCTTGCTCCCCAGCCCCAAAACCCCCCTCCCCAGCCCCAAAACCTTGCTCCCCAGCCCCAAAACTCCACTCCCCAGCCCCAAAACCTTGGTCCCCAGCCCCAAAACCTTGGTCCCCATCCCCAAAATCTTGGTCACCAGCCCCCAAACCCCCCTCCCCACCCCAAAACCCCCCCTCCCCACCCCGTGGGCTACCCGCTGAGCTCCTGGGTGTCGGGGCTGCGTGGCCACGAGCTGTCGTCCCGCGCCCTGGAGGCCGCGTGCCACGCGCTGGAGGCTTTTGCGGGGCGGCTGCTTTTGGAGGGGGGGGGGGACAGCTCCGGGATGCGCCCCCACGGGCACCGAGCGGCCCTACAGAGCCTCGGCCCCGCCGCCCAGCCCAGCCTCCAGCACCCAAGGGTGCGGCCCGGGAGGAGAGCCCTGAGCCTCGGCGTCTCCGAGTGCGTGCGGGGTGAAAGAAGGGGGGGGCGGGGGGTTCTTTTGGGGTGGGGGCTTCTTTTGGGGTGGGACTTTGTGTGGGGGGGGTTCTTTTGGGGTGTCTCGTCTCCTGGGTTCCCTTCTTTTGGGGTGTCCCCTCTCCTGGGGTTCCTTCTCCTGGGGGGCCAGGGGCTTTCTTTTGGGGTGTCCCTTCTCCTGGGATCCCTTCTTTTGGGGTGTCCCCTCTCCCAGGGTCCCTTGTTCTGGGGTGTTCCCTCTCCTGGGGGGCTTTCTTTTGGGGTGGACCCTCTCCTGGGGTGTTCCTTCTCTTGGGGTTCCTTCTCCTGGGGGCCAGGGGCTTTCTCTTGGGGTGGGCCTTCTCCTTCTCCTGGGGGGGCTTCTTTTGGGGTGGGATCTCTCCTGGGGGGGCTGGGGACTTCCTTTTGGGGTGGGCCTTCACCTGGGGGCGTCTTCCTTTGGGGTGTCCCCTCTCCTGGGGGGGTTGGGGGATTTCTCCTGGGGTGTCCCTTCTCCTCGGGAGCCTTCTTTTGGGGTTTACCCTCTCCTGGGGTGTCCCTTCTTCTGGGGTCGTCCCCTGCTGAGGTCCCCTTCTCCTGGGATCCCTTCTTTTGGGGTGTCCCATCTCCTGGGGGGGGCTGGGGGCTTTCTCCTGGGGTGTCCCTTCTCCTGGGGGGGCTTCTTTTGGGGTGTCCCCTTCTCCTGGGGTGTCACTTCTCCTGGGATCCCTTCTGGGGTGCCTTCTTTTGGGGTGTTCCCTCTCTTGGGGGTCCCCCCCTTCCCCTGGGGGTCTCCCCCTACTCACCACCCCCCCCGTATCCCTCTCCCCCCCCCCCAGCTCCGCCCGGCAGCAGGAGCTGCTCGCCTTCCGCTGCCTGGCGCTGCTCCTGGCCCCGCTGGTCGAGAGCCTCATCCTCCTCGACCGCCTCCTCTACCTGCGGGAGCAAGGTGGGGGCCCCACCCTTGGGGTTGGGGGGGGTCGAAGGGGAGAAATCGGGGAGGGGGCAGCGAGCTCGAGGCTCTTTTTGCCCCCTCCCCAGGTTTCCAGTGCGCCCTGCTGCCTCTTTTTGATCCCCGCTTCTCCCCGCGCAACCTGGTGCTGGTGGCGGCCAGGGCGCCGCTGGAGGGGGTGCTGGAGGGGCTGGGGGACAGCAGCGAGGAGGAGGAGGGGGAGGAAGAAGAGGAGGAGGAGGGAGCGTGGCCCCCCGGGCCCCAGCGTGGCAGAGAGACACCCCAAAAGTACCACAGCTGCAAAAAATACAGCGAAAAACAAAATATAGATGCAAAAAATACGGCGAAACCCTAAATAAAGATGCAAGAAAACGGAGAAACCCTAAATAAAAATGCAAGAAAATGACAAAACCCTAAATAAAGATGCAAAAAAAATGGAGAAAACCTGAATATAGATGCAAAAATACGGTGAAACCCCAAATCTAGATGCAAAAAAAGGGCGAAACCCTAAATCTAGATGCAAAACCTACGGTGAAACCCCAAAAACCCAGTCCCCAGCCCCCAAACCTTGGTCCCCAATCCCAAAACACCACTCCCCAGCCCCAAAGTTTGGGTCCCCAGCCCCAACCCTGGAGGGGGTGCTGGAGGGGCTGGGGGACAGCAGCGAGGAGGAAGAAGAGGAGGAGGAGGAGGAGGAAGAGGAGGAGGAGGAGGGAGTGTGGCCCCCCAGGCCCCAGCGTGGCAGAGAGACACCCCAAAAGTACCACAGCTGCAAAAAATACAGCAAAAAACAAAATATAGATGCAAAAAATACGGAGAAACCCTAAATAAAGATGCAAAAAATGGTGAAAACCAGAATATAGATGCAAAAACTACAGTGAAACCCCAAATCTAGATGCAAAAAATACGGAGAAACCCTAAATAAAGATGCAAAAAAAATGGAGAAACCAGAATATAGATGCAAAAAAATGGCGAAACCCCAAATCTAGATGCAAAAAAACGGCGAAACCCTAAATCCAGATGCAAAAAATCTGGCGAAACCCTAAATATAAATACAAAAATACGGCGAAACCCCAAATCTGGATACAAAAAGTCCTTTACTCGGAGCTGCTGCCCCCGGGGGGCTCCCCCCGTTGCCCCCCGCTCAGTACCAGTAGGATTTCCTGGCCCGGCGCGTCTCCACGATGCCCGCGGCCTCCATCACCTCCTCCTCGAAGGTCTTGAGCGAGGGCAGGTAGGTTTTCTCCAGCACATCCTCCACCGACGTGTCCTTGGGGCCGTCTGCGGGCGGAGAGGATGGCACTAAGCCCCCCCCCAGCCCCAAATCCCCCCACTTTAGCCCCAAAACCCCCCCCCGATCTCACCGATCCACTGCTCGGGGACGACCCCGTCGCGGCGCTGCCGTAGGGGCAGGGGGAGGATGCGGCCGGTGCGCAGCGACACCCGCACCCGCTCCCCCTCCTCCGTGTAACGCCACTGCACCTCCGTCGGCTTCCTGGAGAGGCAAAAAAGGACCAAAATCAGCAGGAATTGCCCTAAATCCATCCCACGGGTTTTTATGCCCCCCCCCCCGGGGTGTTTTTGGGGTTTTTACCGGTCCTCAGGGTCCACCAAGGCGACCTGGCTGAGCAGCAGCGGGGCCTCGCTGGCGATGTAGGTGCTGCTGAATTTGGCCATCCTGTTGATGTAGCGGTAGTGCTGCGGGGTGAGGGGGGGGTTAAGGACGCGCCGTGCCCCCCCCTTAACACCGTAGCCCCCCCCCCAACCCCTCCCCGCTCGCTCCTCACCGTGTTCAGCCCCTCCACCACGACCCAGTTGCGGGCTCGCACCACCTGGGTGACCAGCCCCTGGCGCCCCGCGTCCTTCCCGGCCAGCACCTGGACCTGTGGGGGGGGGGGGGGCAAAAGGAACAAGGAGGGGGGGCTCAATAGGGTTGGAAAAATGGGGGGGGTCCCTAGGGATCAACAAACAAGAGGGGGGGGCTCAGTGGGGTTGAAGGAATTGGGGGGGGTCCACACGGATTAATAAATAGGGGGAGGTAAAAGGGGGGGTCCCTGGGTCCCATAAAAAAAGGGGGGGTGCAGAGGGGATGAAGGAATGGGGGGGGGCCAGTGGGCCCTAAAAGGGGGGGGGATCCCCAGGGGAGTCCTAAAAGCAGGGGGGGGTCTCCAGGTCCCATTAAAGGGGGAGGGGGGGCTTCCAGGGGGTCATTAAGGGGGTTCCATGGGTCCCATTAAAGAGGGGGGTCCCCAAGGGGCCATTAAAGAGGGGGGGGTCCCCAGGGGAGCCCTAAAAGGGGGGAGGGTCCCAGGTCCTATTAAAGGGGGAATGGGGGGGCTCTCAAGGGGGGCATTAAAAGGGGAGCGCTAAAGAGGGGGCTCCCCGGATCCCAGTTAAAGGGGGGGTCATTAAAGGAGAGGGTCCCCGGGGGGGCATTAAAAGGGGGGGGGCTCCCTGGGTCCCAATTAAAGAGGGGGGTCTTCCTGGGGGGTCACTAAAGGGGGGGGGGGGTCCCCGGGTCCCTATTAAGGGGGGGAGGGGCCGGGTCCCACTTAGAGGGAGGGCTCCCTGGATATCAATTAAAGGGGGGGGGGGTCATTAAAGGATGGGGGCGGTCCCCAGATCCCAATTAAGGGGAGGGGTCCCAATTTGGGGGGGGGTCATTAAAGGGGGGAGAGTCCCCGGGTCCCTATTAAGGGGGTGGGGGGGGGTCCAGGACCCACTTAGAAGGGGGGGGCTCTCGGGATCCCAATTAAAGGGGGAGGGGTCCCCAGATCCCAATTAAGGGGGGGCTCCCGGCTCCCAATTAGGGATGGGATTTGGGGGGGGGGGGGGGTGTCCCCTCCCCACTCACCGTGTCCCCCCGGAACACCTTCCACTCGTCCCTGTGCAGGGGCTCCACGAACACTTTGTTGCGGCGCTGCCCGGGGGGGTTCCTGCGCTGCTCGGGGGCGGTGCCGGGGCGCCACGTCCCGTGCCGGTACCCGGGGGGCAGCCGGGGCCGCGCCGCCAGGCCCAGCAGGGCCGAAACCCGCATGGCGGCTGGGGGGGGAGTGGGCACCGGCTGAGAAGGGGCCGGGGCCGAGCCCCCACACCGGGAACGGGGCCCCGGGACCGGCCCCGACCCCCCCGGAGCCCCCCGGTTCCCCCCGGTTCCCCCCGGAGCCCCCCGGCCTCACCTCAGCGCCCCGCCGCCTCCCGCTCCCAGAAGTGGCGGCGCCGCGGGGCACGCCGGGACGCGTAGTCCCGCCGCGGGGCATGATGGGAGTTGTAGTTCTCTCCCCCCCCCCCTTTTCCTCCTCCTCTTCCTCCCCCTCGTGGCCCGCCGCTGGCGCGGTGCATCACGGGAGCGCGCCGCCATGGACCCCTCCCTCTCGCTGCCTACGCCGCGGGGCATGCTGGGAGTTGTAGTCCACGCGGCCTCCCCCCAGTTTCCCCAGTACCCCCCCACTCCAGCACGGCCCAGTCCCACCGAAACGACCCCCGGGGCGGGCAGGGAGCTGGGCCAGGGCTTTGGGGGCGGCGGTGAGGCCGCGGGACCGCCCTACCCCAGCTCCCTGCCCCCATGGCCGCCATTACAGCCCCCCCCAATCTGCCCCCAGTTGCCCCTCACCCCTCCCAGTTGCCCCCAGTTGCCCCCCAGTGCCCCCAGTTGCCCCCCCCCAGGCCTCCCACTGCTCTCCAGGCCCAGCCCTGGGACCCCAAGCGGGGCTGTGGTGGTGGCCGAGGCCTAGGGGCAAGGGGCTGGGGGCTCCCCCCATGGCTGGGGGGGGGGGCCCTGAGGGGTCCCTGGGGGTCCCCAGTGCCCGGGGGGGGGGCAGCAGCGGCGCTGGGGGCTGGGAGCGGGGCTGGCGCCCGGCCACGGCTTCATTTTCTGCTGCTGCTCCCAGCCCCGCACCCACGGGGCTCTCCCAAGGGATTTGGGCACCCTCCCGGGGGGCTTTGGGCACCGGGATCCCCACCAAGCCCCCCCCTCAAGGAGCCACCGGTGGGGACGAAGCATTTGTGAGGGGCAACGGCTCCCATCCCAGCCCCCCCCCCATGGCATTTTCTTGCAGAATGGTGATTTTCCCCATTAATAAAATCCCCTCCTGTAAAAATCTTCCTGCTGCCGCTCTCCCTCCCCTCTCTCACTGATTTTTCTCCCCCCCTTCCAGCTCCGGGCCCTTTCTGCATTTCCTTCGGGCACCGAGAAGGTGAAACTGAGCCCAAAGGGGCCCGAAATGGCCCCCCCAGACAAAAAACACCGGGCAGAAGCGCTTTAAAAAGGCATGAATTGCTTTTATTTCAAATCAACTGATCAGCCCCCTAGAAATCACTAATACAAAGCATGCGCCCTGCGACGGCGGGGCCAGGAGATGCGGGTCGGTTCAGGGGTTATCGTTACCGGGTTTTCTCTTCATTTCTCTCGTTTATTTTATTTTTTTTTCTTTTTTTTTCTTTTTTTTTTCCCGTTTGTTTCTCGTTTCCGGAGCCGCGGCCGTTGACGAGCCGACGAGGGCGAGACGGGGCAGCACCCAGGGGAGCCCAGCGGGGAAGGGGCAGGAGATCAGCTCGCCGGGGAGGCCTCTACGGACTGCGGGGACGAAGAAAACCGGGTGCTCGGTCACAAACCCCACGATCTCGAGACCCCCAACTGGGGACACAGCCCCAGGACCCCCAAATCCACACCCCTGTGCCCAGGTGGGTGGAGGAGAGCCCAGTTTGGGGGGCTGGGGGGCACCCCGCTCACCGCCCTCACCTCTCTTTGTGGTCTCTGACCTCCTCCGCCTTGTCCTTGCCCTCCTGCTTGGCTTCGTTGGCGTCCGGCACGCCGGCGGCGTCGCTGTTCTTCTCCTTCTCGCCTTCGGCTGGGTTGGGCTTCGGCTCCTCCTTGGGGGCCTCTTCGTTGTCGACCTTCTTCTCCCCTTCCTGCCCCTCCGCCTCCTTGGTGCGTTTGGGGGAGTCCTGGGCGCGGGGAGCTCGGCTCAGCCCTGCCCTTTGCCCCCTGCCCCTCGTCCCCCCGTCCCCGCCGCCCCCCCCTACCTCCAAAGCATCTTCTGCTTTCCTCTTGATCCCGGCTTTCTCGTTCTTCTCCTTGGACTGCTCGTCGATCACCAGCTTCCCCTCCTCGTCGCTGCTGCCCTCCGCGTTGCCTTTCTTCTCCCCGTCACCCTCCGGCTCCCGCTCGGGCTCGGCGTCCTCGGGGCAGGTCTTCTTCGGGGTGGGCTGGGGGGCGACACCGGGGCTTAGAAAAGGGGGCTGGGATGCCCGGGGAGGGGGTCACGGGGGGGCTGCGGCCGGCGGATCGCCACCCACCTGGTACCCGGAGGCTTTGACGGTCGGGTTGTTCTCGATCTCCCACAAACCTTCGCTGAACCCTTTCCTTTTGTTGGGTTTCCCAAACTTCTCCTTGCATTCTTCATAGGGGAAGAGGTCTTTGGGCCCCAGGAATGCCCTGCTCGGGGGAAAAGCGATGAGAAACGGCAGCTGGGGTGTCCCACCTCTGCCCCAAAACCCCCCGGACCATGCCACCGGCTCCTTCCCCAGCTTTGCAGCACCCTATGCCCCCAGGACCACCCCGACCTCCTGCCCTGGTCCATCAGCGTCACTGCCCCATGGAGACGGAGACCCCAAAGGGCCGGATCTCTCCCCGTTAGCCCCCCCAGCTCGTGGCAGGGCCCCACTCACGTTTCGTGGGTCCCGAAGAAGAAGACTTGGTATTTGTTGGAGGACGACTTCACCGCGGCTTCTGGCATCTCGTCGATCTGCACAAAAAAAAAGAGGAAAAGGTGAAAAAAAAGAGGAGAAGGTGAAAAAAAAAGAGGAGAAGGTGAAAAAAAAGAGGAGAAGGTGAAAAAAAAGAGGAGAAGGTGAGGGCGCAGCCACCGGGACCTCCCAGGGCACCATCCTGGCCCTCGTGTCCCCGTTCCCGACTCCTGACACCATGAGGAAGGTGCCTGGATCCATTTGGGGCATCGCAGCCGCCCCCTCCCCGCTCCCGAGCCGGCGGCAGCCCCGCGAACACCCCGAGGGGACGGCGAGGAGCGGCCGCCCTAAGCCCTTGTCTAGACGGGCTCAGACGCATCGAGCTCAGCAAAATCGGGGCCCCGGCCGCATGCAGGACGAACAACTCCAGCCCGGCCCTCGGGGGGGGGGGGCAGCCCTGACACCCAGAGCCCCCCCGGGTGGGCGAGCAGCCCCCCGGCAGCAGGTGCCGTGGCACCCAGGGGGAATATTCCCGGCGCGCCACGCGGGGAGCGTGGCACCAGCAGCACCAGCAGCTTTTTATAGCGTCTAAAAATAACCCCCCCCCCCGGCTCCAGCCAGCGCGGCCATAAATTCCCCAGAAAGCCTCGAAGGAAAGGGGGAAGGAGACAAAACGGGCGGGGGGCTTGCCGGGGAGCGGGGTGGGAGAGCAAAACCCTGCGGGGTCCCGCTGCTGACTCACGGCGCGACCTTGCCTCAGTTTCCCCAGTTTTCTGCCACCGGGGTTTGTTTTTTTTTTTTTTGTCCCCTTCCTCCTGGCACGTCTGAGGGCTGCTGGGGTGGGATGCCCGAGCTGGGGACTCCCCACGGGGACGGGGACACTCGTGGGGGACGTCCCCGTGCCCTCCCTGCTGCCCACGCACAGCTCGGGGGGGCACCCAGCACCCAAAACCCCACCCTAGGGTGCTCTGGTGACCAGCAGGGACCCGGTGCCGTGCCGGGGCACCGAGCCCTGGGTGTGGGGCCACCGCGGGCAGCGCCCAGCCCCACGCCCTCCTCCCTGCATCCTCCTTCCCGGATCCCTCGGCGCGTTTTGGGCTCGGGGACGTGCCTCCACTCGCCGGCACCCCCGGGCCCGGGGCCACGGCCCACGCGTGGGAGCCCTCCGAGGGCCACGGCGCAGCTCCCGGGCTCATTTGGGGGATTCGGGATGGGGAGAGGGGCGAGAATCGGACCCCACCGGCACCAAACTCGGCCTCGCCGTCGCGCCCCCGGTGCCGGAGCCCTGCCCGCCACCGGGCTCCGTCCCCATTTGGTGCTGGGGGGGGGCCGGGAGGAGAAAATCTGAGTCAGAGGGCGGGCGGCCAGCCCGGCCCCGCCAGCAGCGGGGACGTTTGGGCGCGGATCACGTTTCTGCAGGTCGCTCCCAGGCCACCGTGGGCCCCCCCCAGAGCCCTTTAGGGCCCCCAGTGCCACCCCATTGTCTGCCCTGGCTCCTATGGAAAAGAAGAGGCTCCTTCGAGCTCGGTTTCACCCTGGGGGGGGACAAAACCAGCCCCAACGTGGCTACAAAGCCTTGGGAGCGGGCCCGGCTATTTTTAAAACCTCCATCCCCAAGCAGAGGCGGCGCACGTGGGGCCACCGCGGTGGCTCCAGCCCCCGGTGCTTGGCCCTACAGCCCCCCCCCGGGGACGGGGACCCCCGGGGTGCCACCGTCCCCGAGTTTGTCCCCCCCCCAGCTGCACGGTGCCACGTCCCCGGCCCCACAGCGGGAGCCGTCCTTGGCCAAGGTCGTGGGTGGGCAAAGGGAGCGCGGCGGGGACCCCGTGGAATAGGGGGGGTTTGGGGACCCCCCCCACGCCATGGGGCCACCCCTCGGTGACTGCTGAATGTCCCCAGGGTGCTGGGGGCTGGTCCCTTGCAGAAAGGGCGCGCGCCACAGGCGGCACCCAACGGGCGATAGCCCCTTATCTGGCCTTTTTTCACCCAAAACTGTGTCCTCCTGGAAAAGGCCGCGGCATCTCCAGGCGCAGTGGCGGGCGGGGAAGTTTGGGGAGGGGAGATAAGGGGCTGGGGGCCGAGATACCCCAACAGCAGCGCGGGCAGGAGCTGGGGGGGGGCTGGAAACGCCCCCCCCGACCCCCTGGGACCCCCCCTGGACAAGGGGGCCGGAGCCCACCCGGCTGCTGAAGCACCCGGGGGCATCACCGGGAAGGGGGTGTCACCATCCTGTCCTTGCACGGGGGGGGAAAAGAAATTAAAAATAATTTAAAAATGAATTAAAAATAATAAAAAAAAGGGGCTGGGGTGGTAGGATGAGCGTGCCCCCCCCGCCCCGCACGGACTCTGCCCCCAACCTCTGCTCCTGGACTTTGCAACCGGTGCCCGGAGCGGGGCTGGGAGCTGCCCAGCTGGGCCCTGGCGGTGCCAGGCCCCATTGGGGACGGGGGTGGCGATTTGGGGGCGGGCAGGGGGAGTTCGTTAATTAATTAACGTGGATCCAGCCCGTGGGGGGCCACACGCGCCCACCCGGCTGCCACCAGTGCCAGCTGGCCCCAAAGGGCATCGCTGCGGGGGCTCAGCTCGTCCTCAGGGGCCTGAGCCTGCCCACCCCAAAAAGCCCCCAAAAAGGCCCCGAATGCCCCCAAAAAGGCCCTGAATGCTTCGTGAAGGGGGTGGGTGACACTCGGGGCCCTGCAGCAGCACCGGTCCTCATAAAAAATAAATAATGGGCTGTAAAAAAGAAGGGCCTGGCTACGGTGTGAGGGGGGGAGAGCTTATGGGGTCAGGGAATGGGGTGCCACCGCCGTCCCCAGCCGCTTGCACCCCAGGAGGGGGGGGGACAGCAAAACCCCTACTGGGCCCTGGTGGTGCCAGCCCCCCTGCCTCAGTTTCCCCTCGGGAGAGGTTTCCAGGCATAAATCAGGGGGTTTTGGTGAAAGATGGAACAAAACTTGGGGGGGGGGGCTGAGCCGGGGCCGCTCGTGTTGCCGGTGCTTTTTTTAGGGGGGGGGGGACGGGACCCAGGCACACGTGGTGGGGAAACCAACCCCGGCGCCTCTTTGCCCTCGGTTTCTCCACCACCTCCTGCTCCTGTTTTGTCCCTGATTGTTTTGGGGTCCTGGGTGGGGGGGGCAAAAAACCCCAAACACCCCCATGGGGCCGGGGGGCGTTTCTTTAGGGCGCCCCATTAGTCACGGGCCCTGCCCGCTCCGCTGGAGCGAGAAATGGGATTACTCAGCGGCCGAGGGGGCTCAGGTTGCCCCCCCCCGGCCCCCAACCCCACAGCCAGGCCCTGAGGAGGGGTCCTGGGGGGGGTTTTGGGGTCCTGGGGGGGGGGAACATG